>NW_027675449.1:0-100000 GCF_965601325.2 Salmo salar
AGCCACTATTGAGGTCAAGGGTAGTGAACACAACCGCGCCAGACAATGACTCCAGGATCTCTTGGATGGTGGGAAGAGGATAGGCATCAGTCTGGGAAACCTTGTTGGTCTTCCTATAGTCCACACAAAATCTAAGACCACCGGTCTTTTTTGGGATGAGGACAACAGGAGCAGCCCAGGGAGAGGATGAACGTTCAATTACTATTTTGTGTCAACATATCATTAATGAGTCCTTTTTGGATGATTAGCTTTGCTGGGGGACAAACGATATGGCTTCTGCTTGATCGGCATTTCCTGTGTAAGGAATATTTTGTGCTTCAGGAGCCCGGTACGTCCCAGCTTTGAAGTACATACATCAGCGTTATTCTGCAGCTGTTCCAACAGCCTTAACTCCTCTGGCTGTTCCAGCTGAGCTCTTCTCACAGCCTGTAAAAGAGAGATCATCAGAAGGATTATCGAGGGTTAGTGGTACCGGAGCAATGGCAGAGAAGACTGCCACATTTGGACCCCAATCATGTAACTTTGTAGCTTCTGACTGGAAGAAAATGCCTTCTTGCTCGGATTGTATGGAAACCAGTAGCAATTGTGTGCGATATCAATCCTGGACACCACTGAAGTACATGAAATCAATTCCCAACACAACAGGAAAAGCAAGGTTCTTGGTTTGTAGGATAACAGAAGGAATCATATAGGAGTGGTTACACAGGTGGAACTCTACCTCACTCCATCCAAGTGGTCGTTTAGCCTCACCATCAGCCAGATAGAGTGGACCTTCTGTCCACGGCTTCAAGTTGTAGTGTAGACCTTTAACCTCCTTCCACAGTTTCTCATTGAGCAGTGTGTAGGATGACCCGGTGTCCAGGATGGCTCTTCCTGTCCATGGCCCTATGGACAGGGGTAACACCAATTGGTGCGGTATTAACTGAAAGGAAGGGGATGTCGATGGGGCGGCGTAGGCAGTGACACTTGGGGTTTCATCTCTGGTCAAAGCACCCAGAGTAGGATGGTCGTTCCTGCGAAGGGAGTTAGGTGTGTTTGCCTGTTGTGATTTGTGGTTTCTGGAAGGGTTTACTTGATATGGTCTTGGACATGTAGCTGAAGAATGTCCCTTTTGGCTACATCTCCAACAGAACATGGGAGGGGTTTTGGCTGGAGACTGTGGCTGTTGTTGATGGTCTGGCTTGGGTAACGGTTTGGGTGTCTGTTTCTTTCTCTGTTCATATTGCTGTTGGCATTCTCTGTCCTTCTCGAACTGCTGTCCCAGGCGAACCAGTCCATCAACAGTGGTGACTCTTTCTCTGAGTTGACTGGCTAGTAGTGGGTTGATGTTCTTCAAGATCAATTTAATGACCTCTTCCTCCTCAATACCAGGTTTCCACCTTCTGCACAGGGAGTGGTAACCGTATGCAAAGTCACGGATACTCTCCTTCTCTCTTTGCACTCGATTAAAGACTCTGTCTGCCAGCTCATCTGTGTAGTCCTCAGACAGAAATGCAGAGGAAAACTTGGCCTCAAAGTCAGCCCAGGAGGTAGTGGTGAGACGTGCCACATCCCACCAGTCTCGAGCTGTACCATGCAACACATTCCTCAATGTGGCAAGGAGTTCTTCGTCAGCCAGGGGATTGAGGGCAAGAAAGTCACGACATCTTTCCAGATACATTAGCGGATCAGGACTGTCATCTTTTTTCCCAAAGGTGGGAAATTGCAATTTAATGGGCATCGCCCCCACATGACGTCTACTCAAATCACCATGAACAAAAGAGCTAGGAGGGATTGAGGAAGTAGAGGGTGAGGGAGTTATCGGACCATGAAAATGAACACCAGGATGCATGGTGGATTGCATCCTGTAAGGGGTGGCTGCAGCATGGCCTTGTCTTAGCTGTTCTGAGGTGCCAGCTTGGCCCTCAGTGGTCTGAACAGAAGTGGACACCAGAGAAGCTCTGTGCAAGGAGTTGTGCCTAATGGAGGCCATGTCAACAGACACGTCAGCCAACATTTTAACACAATTAGAAAGCTCTTTCTGCAAGTGGTCTACAGTGTTAACCAGAGGAGAAAAAACTGAATTAACGTCCTTGAGAACCTCAGTGTGATGATGTTGCAAGCGCCACTGGAGAGTGGCAGTGAGTTGGGTTTGTTGGTAGTCAAACTGCCTGTCCATGGCACCAGTAACATCCCGTCTTCCACTCTCACTGAGCTCTGTCAGTGTGTGGGTTAGAGTGCTCAGTGAGTTTCTGAATTCCATGGCACTCTGTTGTTGCTCTTCACTCAGACATTTGAATTTATGGTGGATTAGAGTTTGGAGATGTTGTTGAGTCCGACGAATATCAAGGATGTCACCTTGAAGTTGTAAGACTACAACCTCTGGAGATAAACCAGACAATGGAGGAAGGTTGGGCGTCAGAGGGAAGGCTAGCTCAGTACTTCCACACAGATCCATGTCAATAAGGGAGTAGCTGGTTAGACCTCCTGTGGCCTGTGGTCCAGACCGAGCCTTCAGATTCCCAGGGCTCTGGCCCAAATCAACTCCATTGACATTATGATTTGTATTGTCGGCTCGATGGTCAGACTGGCCCTGTGTATTCCCATTGACAGGTATGATATGGATGAGCACATTTTCTTGGGGTGAATCCATTGTTTTAATTCCACACAAAAGATTTGCTTTGGTTATTTCTCAATGTTGAGGTCCCATCTGGGGTGCCATTTTTTATGTAACGGTTTTGACTTGAGGTTATAATTTATAGGGGTGCCAGGTAGGTTGTGCCTACCAGAGAAAATATTAGTTTCTCCTTTTAGTTTGATAGGGAATGAGTCCCATCTGGTCCGTCAAGTCTACACCAATACAAAGGACTCATGTAAAAGTCAGGATGGAAATACACTTTTCATAAACCCTTAAAACAATGGAAATAACTTCAAAACAACTGTATTCTTTTGCGTGGTTGTATTAACAACCTAAATGATCACACACACACACACACACACACACACACACACAACAATATAACAATAATGAGCTTTAAACAGCTCTGGTTCCTCCAGAAATGTCCTGTACCTCAGGCCTAAAAAGAGTCCAGCCCGGTAAACAAGTTCAGGGAACTCAAGTGACCTTAGTCACGCAATGGTTGTCCGTTCATACAGTGTAGCGTAAACCCTGTGTCAATCATACAATGAAAAGAACAAATATTTTACCACACATTTCAATAAATCCTCAACTACAACTAACTACCTAAATCATCACAGTATACATCACACCAAAACAAATGAAATACCGTATACAAAAAAGGTTGTAGTCCGTCGGTCAGTCAGAGAAGCCAATCCGCCGACAGATCTCCAGCGGAGAAAGGCCACGAAAACCAACGGAGAGGTGTAGTCCACAGATGCAAGAGTGGAGCCGACCTTGGGTAGATTTTCTATTAGGCTACACAAAGCACACTTTTAAAGCAGCACAACAAACGGAAGAGAGACGCTTCAGAACTGAGGGTCGAACACATCCTCATTCATGTTTCCATCACAACTCCTCTTTTGCACAGCTGATGCTGGCTATTTAATTGGGAATTAAAGGGGAAGCGCCCTATTGGAAGAAGCAGTAATTAATTGAGAATTAAAGGGAAAGCGCCCTATTGGAAGGAGAAGCACTGAGACGGTTCAGAAACATTCAGGGCCGTCACAACGTGTAGGTGTCACAGAAAACAAACCTGGAATTTTCCGAATCAGACCAACCAGCTCTTTCCGCCCATCAACAGGTAGCTGAGTAAAAGGGCTATCCAAAATATCCAGTGTCTCTGAATTTTTCAATCTACCCTGCAGTATGCAATCATCGGGACCAGGAACATTTTCGTCCTCATGCACAGACCTAGTATTACAAGAACCAAGGGAAGTAACGGTATCAGCCAAACGAACAGTTTTACCATCCTCTGTAGACTCCCACTTTCTCATCAGAACATCCTCTTGGAGAAAATAACCATGTGCGACATCTCCCAACTGTTCCACAGGCACAATTTGGTCACGCAACTCTTCTAATGTGGGGTCAGTCCGTGGCGCATTGATTAGATCGGAGCGGAATACAGATAACGGGATAACAGGGAAAACAGTGAGAGACTTCTTTGTGGTATTCTCATTTACCGGAGCAGGGACCGGGTCACCATGGCTCATAGACCGCGTCACTGCACCCGCAGAGAACACCGCTGGGAAACTCTGCGCACTCTCATCAGGAATCCCTACAATTGACGGTTTAGTGGAAACCACTAGAGATGGAAACACGACAGGCCACACACGCTCACCAGCCAAGTTATTCCCAAGGATAACGTCGATACCCTCAATAGGCAACGAAGGACGCACCCCCACAACAACGTCACCTTTCACCAGTCCACAATCCAATATCAGTTTATGCAATGGAACTGACAGATTGTTCAAACCTATTCCCCTAATTAGAACACTATTCCCAGAATCAGTCTCAGCAGAGAAAGGTAACACAGATTCCAACACAAACGATTCCGAGGCACCTGTGTCTCGTAGGATCTTCACTGGCACTAGGTTCTTACTTCCTAACATAGACACAAAACCCTCCGTAATGAAAGGTAAATAGCCTGGGTCAATATGGACTTTCACATGCCCCTGGGCCTGAGACAATGTGTCAGGAGTAAACTGATGTGGAACAGACGCAGCTAACGCCGTAGGCCTAGATTTAACGTTAACCTGTTAGGGCTAGGGGGCAGTATTGACACGGCTGGATAAAAAAACATACCCGATTTAATCTGGTTACCACTCCTACCCAGTAACTAGAATATGCATATACTTATTACATATGGATAGAAAACACCCTAAATTTTCTAAAACTGTTTGAATGGTGTCTGAGTATAACAGAACTCAAATGGCAGGTCAAAACCTGAGTGATTCCTTTACAGGAAGTGGCCTGTCTGACCATTTCTTGAACTTCTTTTCCATCTCTATCATTTACTAAGGATCTCTGCTCTAACGTGACACTTCCCACGTCTTCCATAGGCTCTCAGAGCCCGGGAAAAAACAGAATGTCGTCATTCCAGCCCCAGGCTGAAACACATTATCGCCTTTCTCAAGTGGCCGATCAAGGGACACTGGGCTTATGCGCGTGACCCCGACCGCCCCCGCCTTTGGGATTTTTTCCTCTGTTTGCCGAAAAGGAGATTCCCTGTCGGAATATTATCGCTTTTCTACGAGAAAAATGTCGTAAAAATTGATTTTAAACAGCGGTTGACATGCTTCGAAGTACGGTAATGGAATATTTAGAATTTTATTGTCACGAATTGCGCCATGCGCGCGACACTTCTTTACTATTTCGGATAGTGTCTGGAACGCACGAACAAAACGCCGCTATTCGGATATAACGATGGATTATTTTGGACCAAACCAACATTTGTTATTGAAGTAGCAGTCCTGGGTGTGCATTCTGACGAAGACAACAAAAGGTAATCAAACTTTTATAATAGTAAATATGATTATGGTGAGTGCTAAACTTGCCGGGTGTCTAAATAGCGAGCCCGTGATGCCTGGGCTATGTACTTAGAATATTGCAAAATGTGCTTTCACCAAAAAGCTATTTTAAAATCGGACATATCGAGTGCATAGAGGAGGTCTGTATCTATAATTCTTAACCTGTTGGGTCTAGGGGGCAGCATTTGCACGTCTGGATAAAAAAAATGTACCCGATTTAATCTGGTTACTAATCCTACCCAGTAACTAGAATATGCATATACTTATTATATATGGATAGAAAACACTCTAAAGTTTCCAAAACTGTTTGAATGGTGTCTGTGAGTATAACAGAACTCATTTGGCAGGCAAAACCCTGAGACATTTTCTGACAGGAAGTGGATACCTGATGTGTTGTATTGATTTTAAACCTATCCCATTGAAAAACACAGGGGTTTAGGAATATTTTGGCACTTCCTATTGCTTCCACTAGATGTCACCAGCCTTTACAAAGTGTTTTGAGTCTTCTGGAGGGAGATCTGACCGAACAAGAGCCATGGAACGGTGATGTCCCATTAGACACCTGGCGCGCTACTTCATGTTGGGTACCCTCGTTCCAATACGTTATAAAAGGCTATGCATTCGTCCACCTTGAATATTATTCATGTTCTGGTTAAAAAAGGCCCTAATGATTTATGCTATACAACGTTTGACATGTTTGAACGAACGGAAATATATTTTTTCCCCTCGTTCATGACGAGAAGTCCGGCTGGCTTACATCATGTGCTAACGAGACGGAGATTTTTGGACATAAATGAGCTTTTTTGAACAAAACTACATTCGTTATGGACCTGTGATACCTGGAAGTGACATCTGATGAAGAGAATCAAAGGTAATGGATTATTTACATAGTATTTTCGATTTTAGATCTCCCCAACATGACGTCTAGTCTGTATCGCAACGCGTATTTTTCTGGGCGCAGTGCTCAGATTATTGCAAAGTGTGATTTCCCAGTAAGGTTATTTTTAAATCTGGCAAGTTGATTGCGTTCAAAAGATGTAAATCTATAATTCTTTAAATGACAATATAATATTTTACCAATGTTTTCTAATTTTAATTATTTAATTTGTGACGCTGACTTGACTGCCGGTTATTGGAGGGAAACGATTTCCTCAACATCAATGCCATAGTAAAACGCTGTTTTTGTATATAAATATGAACTTGATAGAACTAAAAATGCATGCATTGTCTAACATAATGTCCTAGGAGTGTCATCTGATGGAGATTGTAAAAGGTTAGTGTATCATTTTAGCTGGTTTTATGGTTTTGGTGACCCTGTCTTTGACTTGACAAAACATTACACACAACTCTTGTAAATGTACTGTCCTAACATACTCTAAATTTATGCTTTCGCCGTAAAACCTTTTTGAAATCGTAAAACGTGGTTAGATTAAGGAGATGTTTATCTTTCAAATGGTGTAACATAGTTGTATTTTTGAAAAATTTGAATTTTGACATTTATTTGGATTCAAATTTGCCGCTCTTGAAATGCACCTGCTGTTGATGGAGTGCACCACAGGTGGCACGCTAGCGTCCCACCTAGCCCCAAGAGGTTAAAATAATTGTTATGCTTTTTGTGAACGTTTATCGTGAGTAATTTAGTAAAATGTTAGCGAATTCCCCGGAAGTTTGCGGGGGGTATGCTAGTTCTGAACGTCACATGCTAATGTAAAAAGCTGGTTTTTGATATAAATATGAACTTGATTGAACAAAACATGCATGTATTGTATAACATAATGTCCTAGGGTTGTCATCTGATGAAGATCATCAAAGGTGAGTGCTGCATTTAGCTGTCTTCTGGGTTTTGGTGACATTATATGCTGGCTTGAAAAATGGGTGTCTGATTATTTCTGGCTTGGTACTCTGCTGACATAATCTAATGTTTTGCTTTCGTTGTAAAGCCTTTTTGAAATCGGACAGTGTGGTTAGATTAACGAGAGTCTTGTCTTTAAATGGCTGTAAAATAGTCATATGTTTGAGAAATTGAAGTAATAGGATTTTTAAGGTTTTGAAAATCGCGCCACAGGATAGCAGTGGCTGTTACGTAGGTGGGACGAATTCGTCCCGCCTAGCCTAGAGAGGTTAACATACCGCCACGTTTTCTCCCAAACACAAGTTCAAGATCCCGGATGAGCCCCCACTTGTTACGAACCGGCTCTGAGTTCGCAACAAAAGGGAGACAACGTGGAGACAAGGAGTATCAAAATATATATTTATTAACTAAAATAACTAAATAATTAACAATGGCGTGTGTGTAATCAGTAATCAGTAGTGTAAGTGAGTGTTTTGCATACCTGAATGTAATAATGCAGGGTCTTGAAAGGTGCCAAAGGAAATAACCAAAAAGCCACAAAACTACACAACCAAAATCAACAAAGTGTCTGCATGGAGAGAGTCTTCTCAATAACTGTGGAAGAGGTCTCTTTATCCTGGGACACAGCTGGGCCCACGTGCTTCCCATTTAGCTGACGACCCTTCCAACTCCGCCCACCGGCATCCTAACAAGGAAACAAGAACAGAGAGAATACGGCAGACAGAGTGGGAGGGTCGTCACACACCCCCCCATAAATCTTTAAGAGATACCCAGACCGGACAAAGAAATATTACAACTATTAGAAATCAGCCTTACTAGCAATCACTTTTTATTTAACGATCACTATTACCTGCAGGTGGAGGGAACAGCTATGGGCAAAAAATTCGCACCTGCTTACGCCAACATATACATGGCTGAATGGGAGAGAGAGGCACTGGCCAAGTGTTCATATCAACCCACTTTTTATTACCGGTTTTTAGACGACATAATAGGAGCCTGGCCCCACGACATCCAATTATTCACAGACTTTATGAACATTCTCAACAGCCATCATTCATCAATTAAGGTTAAATACACAATTCATCCGCAAGAAGTCAACTTCTTAGACACAACAGTGTTTTTCAGTAATAACAATCAACCACAGAAAACACTACACACTAGAGTCTACTTCAAACCAACAGACACACATGCTTTACTTCATAAACACAGTTACCATCTTAAGGGAATAATAAAATCACAAATCATACGGTTCTACAGGATATCATCTTGCAAGCAAGACCTGGATTATGCAATAAATACACTATTCAATGCACTCAGAAGAAGAGGATATTCAAAACGATTTTTAAGAACCATTAAAAACAACACATTGGCAGCCCTCTCTCCCATTCATCCAACCCTCACAGACCACATCAAACCATCCACCTCTCTTAATCTCAACCTCAATCCTACTCCTAACCTTAACCTGTTGGGGCTACAGGTTAGCAATGAACCCCGAGCCTGTAGCTCAGTTGGTAGAGCATGGTGTTTGCAACACCAGGGTTGTGGGTTCGATTCCCACGGGGGGCCAGCACAGAAAAAAATGTATGAAATTGTATGAAATGTATGCATTCACTACTGTAAGTCGCTCTGGATAAGAGCGTCTGCTAAATGACTAAAATGTAAAAAAAAAAAAATGTAAAAATGATTGCTAACAAGGCTGGAAATTCAAAACATCAAATCTAATAATTTCAATTTCTCAAACAATCAACTATTTTACACAATTTAAATGATAAACATCTCCTTAATCTAACCACATTGTTCGATTTTCAAAGAGGCTTTACGGCAAAAGCATAAAGTTAGATTATGTTAGGACAGTACATAGCCACAAAAGTACAAACATCCATTTTCAATTCAAGGTCAGGCATCACCAAAAGCAGAAACCAGCTTGAATTATGCACTAACTTTTGTCAATCTCCATCAGATGACACTCCTAGGACATTATGTTATACAATACATGCATTTTTTGTTCCATCAAGTTCATATTTATATCCAAAAACAGCATTTTACAGTAGCGTGAAATTCAGATTTTTTTCTTCTCTGAAATGCTTCCGGTGAACATAACAAAATTACTATTCGAAAACATTGGTAAATTATAATATTGTCATTCAAAGAATAATATATTATCATCTCGTAATTGCTACCGAATGGCCAGATCTCAAAATAACTTTACTGGGAAATCACATTTTGCAATAAACGGGGTGCTATGCTAAGAACAACAGGCTATGCTATACAGTTAGCATCATCTAAAATCGATAATAACATTGTAAATACCCCCTTACCTTTGATTATCTCCATCAGAAGGCAGGATCCCAGGTCCGGAAGGCATTCCAGGTCCGGAACAAATGTGGTTTCTTTTGACAAAGTTCATAATTTATGTCCAAATAACACCAAGTACTTAGCGTTCATTATGCTCCCACAAAACGTGGTGTGGGGCTGGTAAAATCACGCCGAAAAGCTAAAAAAAACTAGTAAATTATCTATTTATGTTCGTTCAAACATGTCAAATGTTGTTTAGCATTAATCTTTTGGTCCATTTTTAACGTTAAACATCAGTAATATTTTCACACAACCTATCCTATGTCTAGATAAAAAATGATGACAAACTCACGTCTCTCAGATTTATGCGCAGGCACAAAAAAATGAAGTGATGACATGTCAACTTCCTTGGATTCTAATTTGCTCTCTGTTTATCATAGACGCTTCAAACAACTTTATAAAGATCGTTGACATCTAGTGGAAGCCGTAGGTGTTGCGAAATGAATCCTTTCTCACTATGGTATCTATAAAACAATGACACTAAATAGTACAGTCACAAAATCCAAATTTTTTTGGATCTATTTTTCACAGGTTTTTGCCTGCAATATGAGTTTTGTTATACTTACAGACACCATTCAAACAGTTTTAGAAAATTCAGAGTGTTTTCTATCCGAATGTGTTAATAATATGCATATCCTAGCTTCTGAGTTGGTGTAGGAGGCAGTTAAAAATGGGCACATATTTTTTTCAAAATGTCTCAATACTGCCCCCGAGCCCCAACAGGTTAACATCTCCCCAAACCCCACGCCTAACCTTAACCTCTCCCCAAACCCCACGCCTAACCTTAACCTCTATGGGCTAGGTGGGACGCTAGCGTGCCACCCGTGGTGCACTCCATCAACAGCAGGTGCATTTCAAGAGCGGCAAATTTGAATCCAAATAAATGTCAAAATTCAAATTTTTTATAACAGAACTCATTTGGCAGGCAAAACCCTGAGACATTTTCTGACAGGAAGTGGATACCTGATGTGTTGTATTACCTTTAAACCTATCCCATTGAAAAACACAGGGGCTGAGGAATATTTTGGCACTTCCTATTGCTTCCACTAGATGTCACCAGCCTTTACAAAGTGTTTTGAGTCTTCTGGAGGGAGATCTGACCGAACAAGAGCCATGGAACGATGATGTCCCATTAGACACCTGGCGCGCGAGTTCATGTTGGGTACCCTCGTTCCAATACGTTATAAAAGAGTATGCATTCGTCCACCTTGAATATTATTCATGTTCTGGTTAAAAAAGGCCCTAATGATTTATGCTATACAACGTTTGACATGTTTGAACGAACGGAAATATATTTTTTCCCCTCGTTCATGACGAGAAGTCCGGCTGGCTTAGATCATGTGCTAACAAGACGGAGATTTTTGGACATAAATGATGAGCTTTTTTGAACAAAACTACATTCGTTATGGACCTGTGATACCTGGAAGTGACATCTGATGAAGAGAATCAAAGGTAATGGATTATTTACATAGTATTTTCGATTTTAGATCTCCCCAACATGACGTCCCATCTGTATCGCAACGCGTATTTTTCTGGGCGCAGTGCTCAGATTATTGCAAAGTGTGATTTCCCAGTAAGGTTATTTTTAAATCTGGCAAGTTGATTGCGTTCAAGAGATGTAAATCTATAATTCTTTAAATGACAATATAATATTTTACCAATGTTTTCTAATTTTAATTATTTAATTTGTGACGCTGACTTGACTGCCGGTTATTGGAGGGAAACGATTTCCTCAACATCAATGCCATAGTAAAACGCTGTTTTTGGATATAAATATGAACTTGATAGAACTAAAAATGCATGCATTGTCTAACATAATGTCCTAGGAGTGTCATCTGATGGAGATTGTAAAAGGTTAGTGCATCATTTTAGCTGGTTTTATGGTTTTGGTGACCCTGTCTTTGAATTGACAAAACATTACACACAACTCTTGTAAATGTACTGTCCTAACATACTCTAAATTTATGCTTTCGCCATAAAACCTTTTTGAAATCGTAAAACGTGGTTAGATTAAGGAGATGTTTATCTTTCAAAGGGTGTAAAATAGTTGTATTTTTGAAAAATTTGAATTTTGACATTTATTTGGATTCAAATTTGCCGCTCTTGAAATGCACCTGCTGTTGATGAGTGCACCACGGGTGGCACGCTAGCGTCCCACCTAGCCCATAGAGGTTAAGGAATACCTAGGATAGGATAAAGTAATCCTTCTAACCCCCCCCCCCCCTTAAAATATTTAGATGCACTATTGTAAAGTGGTTGTTCCACTGGATATCATAAGGTGAATGCACCATTTTGTAAGTCGCTCTGGATAAGAGCGTCTGCTAAATGACTTAAATGTAATTGTAATGTAATCTGGAACAGTGTTGTATTTTCCTTTCCTGTATTCTACTGCAAAGGTGAACTCTTGCAACCGTAGAGCCCATCTGATAAGTCTGGTGCTTGGTTTGTTGGTCTTGAACACCCACACAAGGGAGGAATGGTCAGTGACCACAGTGAAGTGTCTTCCCTCCAGGTAGTACCTCCACTTTTCCAAAGCCCAGACAACTGCGAGGCACTCTTGCTCGGTTGTGGAGTAGTTCCGTTCTGCTCCATTCAATGTTCGACTGGCGAACGCTAGCACTTCTTCAATGCCAAGTCCAGTCTGTTGGACTAGAACAGCACCAAGTCCAACATCACTTGCATCAGTGTAAACAACAAAAGGGCAATCAAAGTTGGGATGACCCAAAATGGGAGGTGTGACGAGGTGTCGTTTCAGGGTTTCAAAAGAGGTCTGGCACTCTGCCGTCCATCGGAATTTCGCACCTTTTCGCTTCAATGCGTTGAGGGGTTCTGCCACCTGGGAGAAGTTCAACACAAACCGATGGTACCATCCAGCCATCCCAAGGAACCGTTGAAGGGCCTTGAGTGTGGTTGGGACAGGGAAATCTTGTACCGCCTTGGTCTTTTCGGGATCCACATGAGTGCCGTCAAAAGACACAATATGGCCAAGGAACTTCAGGGAGGTTTGGCAGAAGTTGCTCTTCTTCATGTTCAATGTCAGACCAGCTTCCCTTAGCTTGTCCAACACTGCTTGAAGATCTTGAAAATGTTGTTCTCTGGTCTGGGAGTAGATAATTATATCGTCCAGGTAGACGAAACAGATCTTCCCTTTGAGCTCACCTAACGCAATCTCCATGAGTCTTTGGAAAGTGGCAGGTGCATTCTTTAATCCAAAAGGCATCACCTTAAAGGAAAACAAGCCCTCAGCACAGACAAAAGCAGTCTTGTCCTTGCTTTCCTGGTCCATCTCAACCTGCCAATAGCCACTATTGAGGTCAAGGGTAGTGAACACAACCGCGCCAGACAATGACTCCAGGATCTCTTGGATGGTGGGAAGAGGATAGGCATCAGTCTGGGAAACCTTGTTGGTCTTCCTATAGTCCACACAAAATCTAAGACCACCGGTCTTTTTTGGGATGAGGACAACAGGAGCAGCCCAGGGAGAGGATGAACGTTCAATTATATTTTGTGTCAACATATCATTAATGAGTCCTTTTTGGATGATTAGCTTTGCTGGGGACAAACGATATGGCTTCTGCTTGATCGGCATTTCCTGTGTAAGGAATATTTTGTGCTTCAGGAGCCCGGTACGTCCCAGCTTTGAAGTACATACATCAGCGTTATTCTGCAGCTGTTCCAACAGCCTTAACTCCTCTGGCTGTTCCAGCTGAGCTCTTCTCACAGCCTGTAAAAGGAGATCATCAGAAGGATTATCGAGGGTTAGTGGTACCGGAGCAATGGCAGAGAAGACTGCCACATTTGGACCCCAATCATGTAACTTTGTAGCTTCTGACTGGAAGAAATGCTTCTTGCTCGGATTGTATGGAAACCAGTAGCAATTGTGTGCGATATCAATCTGGACACCACTGAAGTACATGAAATCAATTCCCAACACAACAGGAAAAGCAAGGTTCTTGGTTTGTAGGATAACAGAAGGAATCATATAGGAGTGGTTACACAGGTGGAACTCTACCTCACTCCATCCAAGTGGTCGTTTAGCCTCACCATCAGCCAGATAGAGTGGACCTTCTGTCCACGGCTTCAAGTTGTAGTGTAGACCTTTAACCTCCTTCCACAGTTTCTCATTGAGCAGTGTGTAGGATGACCCGGTGTCCAGGATGGCTCTTCCTGTCCATGGCCCTATGGACAGGGGTAACACCAATTGGTGCGGTATTAACTGAAAGGAAGGGGATGTCGATGGGGCGGCGTAGGCAGTGACACTTGGGGTTTCATCTCTGGTCAAAGCACCCAGAGTAGGATGGTCGTTCCTGCGAAGGGAGTTAGGTGTGTTTGCCTGTTGTGATTTGTGGTTTCTGGAAGGGTTTACTTGATATGGTCTTGGACATGTAGCTGAAGAATGTCCCTTTTGGCTACATCTCCAACAGAACATGGGAGGGGTTTTGGCTGGAGACTGTGGCTGTTGTTGATGGTCTGGCTTGGGTAACGGTTTGGGTGTCTGTTTCTTTCTCTGTTCATATTGCTGTTGGCATTCTCTGTCCTTCTCGAACTGCTGTCCCAGGCGAACCAGTCCATCAACAGTGGTGACTCTTTCTCTGAGTTGACTGGCTAGTAGTGGGTTGATGTTCTTCAAGATCAATTTAATGACCTCTTCCTCCTCAATACCAGGTTTCCACCTTCTGCACAGGGAGTGGTAACCGTATGCAAAGTCACGGATACTCTCCTTCTCTCTTTGCACTCGATTAAAGACTCTGTCTGCCAGCTCATCTGTGTAGTCCTCAGACAGAAATGCAGAGGAAAACTTGGCCTCAAAGTCAGCCCAGGAGGTAGTGGTGAGACGTGCCACATCCCACCAGTCTCGAGCTGTACCATGCAACACATTCCTCAATGTGGCAAGGAGTTCTTCGTCAGCCAGGGGATTGAGGGCAAGAAAGTCACGACATCTTTCCAGATACATTAGCGGATCAGGACTGTCATCTTTTTTCCCAAAGGTGGGAAATTGCAATTTAATGGGCATCGCCCCCACATGACGTCTACTCAAATCACCATGAACAAAAGAGCTAGGAGGGATTGAGGAAGTAGAGGGTGAGGGAGTTATCGGACCATGAAAATGAACACCAGGATGCATGGTGGATTGCATCCTGTAAGGGGTGGCTGCAGCATGGCCTTGTCTTAGCTGTTCTGAGGTGCCAGCTTGGCCCTCAGTGGTCTGAACAGAAGTGGACACCAGAGAAGCTCTGTGCAAGGAGTTGTGCCTAATGGAGGCCATGTCAACAGACACGTCAGCCAACATTTTAACACAATTAGAAAGCTCTTTCTGCAAGTGGTCTACAGTGTTAACCAGAGGAGAAAAAACTGAATTAACGTCCTTGAGAACCTCAGTGTGATGATGTTGCAAGCGCCACTGGAGAGTGGCAGTGAGTTGGGTTTGTTGGTAGTCAAACTGCCTGTCCATGGCACCAGTAACATCCCGTCTTCCACTCTCACTGAGCTCTGTCAGTGTGTGGGTTAGAGTGCTCAGTGAGTTTCTGAATTCCATGGCACTCTGTTGTTGCTCTTCACTCAGACATTTGAATTTATGGTGGATTAGAGTTTGGAGATGTTGTTGAGTCCGACGAATATCAAGGATGTCACCTTGAAGTTGTAAGACTACAACCTCTGGAGATAAACCAGACAATGGAGGAAGGTTGGGCGTCAGAGGGAAGGCTAGCTCAGTACTTCCACACAGATCCATGTCAATAAGGGAGTAGCTGGTTAGACCTCCTGTGGCCTGTGGTCCAGACCGAGCCTTCAGATTCCCAGGGCTCTGGCCCAAATCAACTCCATTGACATTATGATTTGTATTGTCGGCTCGATGGTCAGACTGGCCCTGTGTATTCCCATTGACAGGTATGATATGGATGAGCACATTTTCTTGGGGTGAATCCATTGTTTTAATTCCACACAAAAGATTTGCTTTGGTTATTTCTCAATGTTGAGGTCCCATCTGGGGTGCCATTTTTTATGTAACGGTTTTGACTTGAGGTTATAATTTATAGGGGTGCCAGGTAGGTTGTGCCTACCAGAGAAAATATTAGTTTCTCCTTTTAGTTTGATAGGGAATGAGTCCCATCTGGTCCGTCAAGTCTACACCAATACAAAGGACTCATGTAAAAGTCAGGATGGAAATACACTTTTCATAAACCCTTAAAACAATGGAAATAACTTCAAAACAACTGTATTCTTTTGCGTGGTTGTATTAACAACCTAAATGATCACACACACACACACACACACACACACACACACAACAATATAACAATAATGAGCTTTAAACAGCTCTGGTTCCTCCAGAAATGTCCTGTACCTCAGGCCTAAAAAGAGTCCAGCCCGGTAAACAAGTTCAGGGAACTCAAGTGACCTTAGTCACGCAATGGTTGTCCGTTCATACAGTGTAGCGTAAACCCTGTGTCAATCATACAATGAAAAGAACAAATATTTTACCACACATTTCAATAAATCCTCAACTACAACTAACTACCTAAATCATCACAGTATACATCACACCAAAACAAATGAAATACCGTATACAAAAAAGGTTGTAGTCCGTCGGTCAGTCAGAGAAGCCAATCCGCCGACAGATCTCCAGCGGAGAAAGGCCACGAAAACCAACGGAGAGGTGTAGTCCACAGATGCAAGAGTGGAGCCGACCTTGGGTAGATTTTCTATTAGGCTACACAAAGCACACTTTTAAAGCAGCACAACAAACGGAAGAGAGACGCTTCAGAACTGAGGGTCGAACACATCCTCATTCATGTTTCCATCACAACTCCTCTTTTGCACAGCTGATGCTGGCTATTTAATTGGGAATTAAAGGGGAAGCGCCCTATTGGAAGAAGCAGTAATTAATTGAGAATTAAAGGGAAAGCGCCCTATTGGAAGGAGAAGCACTGAGACGGTTCAGAAACATTCAGGGCCGTCACAACGTGTAGGTGTCACAGAAAACAAACCTGGAATTTTCCGAATCAGACCAACCAGCTCTTTCCGCCCATCAACAGGTAGCTGAGTAAAAGGGCTATCCAAAATATCCAGTGTCTCTGAATTTTTCAATCTACCCTGCAGTATGCAATCATCGGGACCAGGAACATTTTCGTCCTCATGCACAGACCTAGTATTACAAGAACCAAGGGAAGTAACGGTATCAGCCAAACGAACAGTTTTACCATCCTCTGTAGACTCCCACTTTCTCATCAGAACATCCTCTTGGAGAAAATAACCATGTGCGACATCTCCCAACTGTTCCACAGGCACAATTTGGTCACGCAACTCTTCTAATGTGGGGTCAGTCCGTGGCGCATTGATTAGATCGGAGCGGAATACAGATAACGGGATAACAGGGAAAACAGTGAGAGACTTCTTTGTGGTATTCTCATTTACCGGAGCAGGGACCGGGTCACCATGGCTCATAGACCGCGTCACTGCACCCGCAGAGAACACCGCTGGGAAACTCTGCGCACTCTCATCAGGAATCCCTACAATTGACGGTTTAGTGGAAACCACTAGAGATGGAAACACGACAGGCCACACACGCTCACCAGCCAAGTTATTCCCAAGGATAACGTCGATACCCTCAATAGGCAACGAAGGACGCACCCCCACAACAACGTCACCTTTCACCAGTCCACAATCCAATATCAGTTTATGCAATGGAACTGACAGATTGTTCAAACCTATTCCCCTAATTAGAACACTATTCCCAGAATCAGTCTCAGCAGAGAAAGGTAACACAGATTCCAACACAAACGATTCCGAGGCACCTGTGTCTCGTAGGATCTTCACTGGCACTAGGTTCTTACTTCCTAACATAGACACAAAACCCTCCGTAATGAAAGGTAAATAGCCTGGGTCAATATGGACTTTCACATGCCCCTGGGCCTGAGACAATGTGTCAGGAGTAAACTGATGTGGAACAGACGCAGCTAACGCCGTAGGCCTAGATTTAACGTTAACCTGTTAGGGCTAGGGGGCAGTATTGACACGGCTGGATAAAAAAACATACCCGATTTAATCTGGTTACCACTCCTACCCAGTAACTAGAATATGCATATACTTATTACATATGGATAGAAAACACCCTAAATTTTCTAAAACTGTTTGAATGGTGTCTGAGTATAACAGAACTCAAATGGCAGGTCAAAACCTGAGTGATTCCTTTACAGGAAGTGGCCTGTCTGACCATTTCTTGAACTTCTTTTCCATCTCTATCATTTACTAAGGATCTCTGCTCTAACGTGACACTTCCCACGTCTTCCATAGGCTCTCAGAGCCCGGGAAAAAACAGAATGTCGTCATTCCAGCCCCAGGCTGAAACACATTATCGCCTTTCTCAAGTGGCCGATCAAGGGACACTGGGCTTATGCGCGTGACCCCGACCGCCCCCGCCTTTGGGATTTTTTTCCTCTGTTTGCCGAAAAGGAGATTCCCTGTCGGAATATTATCGCTTTTCTACGAGAAAAATGTCGTAAAAATTGATTTTAAACAGCGGTTGACATGCTTCGAAGTACGGTAATGGAATATTTAGAATTTTATTGTCACGAATTGCGCCATGCGCGCGACACTTCTTTACTATTTCGGATAGTGTCTGGAACGCACGAACAAAACGCCGCTATTCGGATATAACGATGGATTATTTTGGACCAAACCAACATTTGTTATTGAAGTAGCAGTCCTGGGTGTGCATTCTGACGAAGACAACAAAAGGTAATCAAACTTTTATAATAGTAAATATGATTATGGTGAGTGCTAAACTTGCCGGGTGTCTAAATAGCGAGCCCGTGATGCCTGGGCTATGTACTTAGAATATTGCAAAATGTGCTTTCACCAAAAAGCTATTTTAAAATCGGACATATCGAGTGCATAGAGGAGGTCTGTATCTATAATTCTTAAAATAATTGTTATGCTTTTTGTGAACGTTTATCGTGAGTAATTTAGTAAAATGTTAGCGAATTCCCCGGAAGTTTGCGGGGGGTATGCTAGTTCTGAACGTCACATGCTAATGTAAAAAGCTGGTTTTTGATATAAATATGAACTTGATTGAACAAAACATGCATGTATTGTATAACATAATGTCCCAGGGTTGTCATCTGATGAAGATCATCAAAGGTGAGTGCTGCATTTAGCTGTCTTCTGGGTTTTGGTGACATTATATGCTGGCTTGAAAAATGGGTGTCTGATTATTTCTGGCTTGGTACTCTGCTGACATAATCTAATGTTTTGCTTTCGTTGTAAAGCCTTTTTGAAATCGGACAGTGTGGTTAGATTAACGAGAGTCTTGTCTTTAAATGGCTGTAAAATAGTCATATGTTTGAGAAATTGAAGTAATAGGATTTTTAAGGTTTTGAAAATCGCGCCACAGGATAGCAGTGGCTGTTACGTAGGTGGGACGAATTCGTCCCGCCTAGCCTAGAGAGGTTAACATACCGCCACGTTTTCTCCCAAACACAAGTTCAAGATCCCGGATGAGCCCCCACTTGTTACGAACCGGCTCTGAGTTCGCAACAAAAGGGAGACAACGTGGAGACAAGGAGTATCAAAATATATATTTATTAACTAAAATAACTAAATAATTAACAATGGCGTGTGTGTAATCAGTAATCAGTAGTGTAAGTGAGTGTTTTGCATACCTGAATGTAATAATGCAGGGTCTTGAAAGGTGCCAAAGGAAATAACCAAAAAGCCACAAAACTACACAACCAAAATCAACAAAGTGTCTGCATGGAGAGAGTCTTCTCAATAACTGTGGAAGAGGTCTCTTTATCCTGGGACACAGCTGGGCCCACGTGCTTCCCATTTAGCTGACGACCCTTCCAACTCCGCCCACCGGCATCCTAACAAGGAAACAAGAACAGAGAGAATACGGCAGACAGAGTGGGAGGGTCGTCACACACCCCCCCATAAATCTTTAAGAGATACCCAGACCGGACAAAGAAATATTACAACTATTAGAAATCAGCCTTACTAGCAATCACTTTTTATTTAACGATCACTATTACCTGCAGGTGGAGGGAACAGCTATGGGCAAAAAATTCGCACCTGCTTACGCCAACATATACATGGCTGAATGGGAGAGAGAGGCACTGGCCAAGTGTTCATATCAACCCACTTTTTATTACCGGTTTTTAGACGACATAATAGGAGCCTGGCCCCACGACATCCAATTATTCACAGACTTTATGAACATTCTCAACAGCCATCATTCATCAATTAAGGTTAAATACACAATTCATCCGCAAGAAGTCAACTTCTTAGACACAACAGTGTTTTTCAGTAATAACAATCAACCACAGAAAACACTACACACTAGAGTCTACTTCAAACCAACAGACACACATGCTTTACTTCATAAACACAGTTACCATCCTAAACATACATTTAAGGGAATAATAAAATCACAAATCATACGGTTCTACAGGATATCATCTTGCAAGCAAGACCTGGATTATGCAATAAATACACTATTCAATGCACTCAGAAGAAGAGGATATTCAAAACGATTTTTAAGAACCATTAAAAACAACACATTGGCAGCCCTCTCTCCCATTCATCCAACCCTCACAGACCACATCAAACCATCCACCTCTCTTAATCTCAACCTCAATCCTACTCCTAACCTTAACCTGTTGGGGCTACAGGTTAGCAATGAACCCCGAGCCTGTAGCTCAGTTGGTAGAGCATGGTGTTTGCAACACCAGGGTTGTGGGTTCGATTCCCACGGGGGGCCAGCACAGAAAAAAATGTATGAAATTGTATGAAATGTATGCATTCACTACTGTAAGTCGCTCTGGATAAGAGCGTCTGCTAAATGACTAAAATGTAAAAAAAAAAATGTAAAAATGATTGCTAACAAGGCTGGAAATTCAAAACATCAAAAATCTAATAATTTCAATTTCTCAAACAATCAACTATTTTACACAATTTAAATGATAAACATCTCCTTAATCTAACCACATTGTTCGATTTTCAAAGAGGCTTTACGGCAAAAGCATAAAGTTAGATTATGTTAGGACAGTACATAGCCACAAAAGTACAAACATCCATTTTCAATTCAAGGTCAGGCATCACCAAAAGCAGAAACCAGCTTGAATTATGCACTAACTTTTGTCAATCTCCATCAGATGACACTCCTAGGACATTATGTTATACAATACATGCATTTTTTGTTCCATCAAGTTCATATTTATATCCAAAAACAGCATTTTACAGTAGCGTGAAATTCAGATTTTTTTCTTCTCTGAAATGCTTCCGGTGAACATAACAAAATTACTATTCGAAAACATTGGTAAATTATAATATTGTCATTCAAAGAATAATATATTATCATCTCGTAATTGCTACCGAATGGCCAGATCTCAAAATAACTTTACTGGGAAATCACATTTTGCAATAAACGGGGTGCTATGCTAAGAACAACAGGCTATGCTATACAGTTAGCATCATCTAAAATCGATAATAACATTGTAAATACCCCCTTACCTTTGATTATCTCCATCAGAAGGCAGGATCCCAGGTCCGGAAGGCATTCCAGGTCCGGAACAAATGTGGTTTCTTTTGACAAAGTTCATAATTTATGTCCAAATAACACCAAGTACTTAGCGTTCATTATGCTCCCACAAAACGTGGTGTGGGGCTGGTAAAATCACGCCGAAAAGCTAAAAAAAACTAGTAAATTATCTATTTATGTTCGTTCAAACATGTCAAATGTTGTTTAGCATTAATCTTTTGGTCCATTTTTAACGTTAAACATCAGTAATATTTTCACACAACCTATCCTATGTCTAGATAAAAAATGATGACAAACTCACGTCTCTCAGATTTATGCGCAGGCGCAAAAAAATGAAGTGATGACATGTCAACTTCCTTGGATTCTAATTTGCTCTCTGTTTATCATAGACGCTTCAAACAACTTTATAAAGATCGTTGACATCTAGTGGAAGCCGTAGGTGTTGCGAAATGAATCCTTTCTCACTATGGTATCTATAAAACAATGACACTAAATAGTACAGTCACAAAATCCAAATTTTTTTGGATCTATTTTTCACAGGTTTTTGCCTGCAATATGAGTTTTGTTATACTTACAGACACCATTCAAACAGTTTTAGAAAATTCAGAGTGTTTTCTATCCGAATGTGTTAATAATATGCATATCCTAGCTTCTGAGTTGGTGTAGGAGGCAGTTAAAAATGGGCACATATTTTTTTCAAAATGTCTCAATACTGCCCCCGAGCCCCAACAGGTTAACATCTCCCCAAACCCCACGCCTAACCTTAACCTCTCCCCAAACCCCACGCCTAACCTTAACCTCTCCCCAAACCCCACGCCTAACCTTAACCTCTATGGGCTAGGTGGGACGCTAGCGTGCCACCCGTGGTGCACTCCATCAACAGCAGGTGCATTTCAAGAGCGGCAAATTTGAATCCAAATAAATGTCAAAATTCAATTTTTTTATAACAGAACTCATTTGGCAGGCAAAACCCTGAGACATTTTCTGACAGGAAGTGGATACCTGATGTGTTGTATTACCTTTAAACCTATCCCATTGAAAAACACAGGGGCTGAGGAATATTTTGGCACTTCCTATTGCTTCCACTAGATGTCACCAGCCTTTACAAAGTGTTTTGAGTCTTCTGGAGGGAGATCTGACCGAACAAGAGCCATGGAACGATGATGTCCCATTAGACACCTGGCGCGCGAGTTCATGTTGGGTACCCTCGTTCCAATACGTTATAAAAGAGTATGCATTCGTCCACCTTGAATATTATTCATGTTCTGGTTAAAAAAGGCCCTAATGATTTATGCTATACAACGTTTGACATGTTTGAACGAACGGAAATATATTTTTTCCCCTCGTTCATGACGAGAAGTCCGGCTGGCTTAGATCATGTGCTAACAAGACGGAGATTTTTGGACATAAATGATGAGCTTTTTTGAACAAAACTACATTCGTTATGGACCTGTGATACCTGGAAGTGACATCTGATGAAGAGAATCAAAGGTAATGGATTATTTACATAGTATTTTCGATTTTAGATCTCCCCAACATGACGTCTAGTCTGTATCGCAACGCGTATTTTTCTGGGCGCAGTGCTCAGATTATTGCAAAGTGTGATTTCCCAGTAAGGTTATTTTTAAATCTGGCAAGTTGATTGCGTTCAAGAGATGTAAATCTATAATTCTTTAAATGACAATATAATATTTTACCAATGTTTTCTAATTTTAATTATTTAATTTGTGACGCTGACTTGACTGCCGGTTATTGGAGGGAAACGATTTCCTCAACATCAATGCCATAGTAAAACGCTGTTTTTGGATATAAATATGAACTTGATAGAACTAAAAATGCATGCATTGTCTAACATAATGTCCTAGGAGTGTCATCTGATGGAGATTGTAAAAGGTTAGTGCATCATTTTAGCTGGTTTTATGGTTTTGGTGACCCTGTCTTTGAATTGACAAAACATTACACACAACTCTTGTAAATGTACTGTCCTAACATACTCTAAATTTATGCTTTCGCCGTAAAACCTTTTTGAAATCGTAAAACGTGGTTAGATTAAGGAGATGTTTATCTTTCAAAGGGTGTAAAATAGTTGTATGTTTGAAAAATTTGAATTTTGACATTTATTTGGATTCAAATTTGCCGCTCTTGAAATGCACCTGCTGTTGATGGAGTGCACCACGGGTGGCACGCTAGCGTCCCACCTAGCCCATAGAGGTTAACAGAATAAAACAATAAAACCAACTAAATGCACAATATTGCTTTTATGTTCATATTTAACAACACTGGTGTAATGAATCTCTCACCACATCGGCTCCTGTACAGTCACCCAGAAAAAGGCATTTTAGAACTCATTTTAGTCTATTTATGATCTTAGGAGGACATCTACAGGCAATTTTAAGTACTACACCTAAATATAATAACATCATCAGAAGGAGAGGGATGAACAACAGATAGGCCTGCGCACCGTAAAACAAGCTAGCTGATATGAAACACAATTATATTCAAAACCTAACCCCTACCCCTAACCCCTAAACCCTAACCCTAACCCTATCCCCACCACAACCCCATCTTCAACTCCAACCACAGCCCAAACCCACACACCCTCCCCAAAAACCCTTCTATCACAAAGCTAGGCCGAATTATAAGGTGACAGATTGGAACATTGAAGGACACACACCAAAACTCATCATAGGAGACTCAAACCTCAACCGGATCCCACCATTCAATAACCCCAACATCCAAGTCGACAGTTATCCAGGGGCAACATTCTATCATTTCACAAAGGTACTGGAGAAAACCCCCATACATACAGACACGGCGACTGTTGTTATCTCGGTGGGTTTGAACAACAAGGATCACGACCCATTCCAAACATCATTAAAACAGTTGTCAGGTATGCACAAGGAGGCAAAGAAAACATTTCCAAACGCAACAATATACATTCCTGTCATCAGCCATTCACCTCTTCTTACTTCACAGCAGAAGAGAAACCTTAAGCTCATCAATGCTTACATTACCACTAACTTCCCAACCCTATTAGAGATTCCACAAGATACATTTCACATAACAACAGATCTCATACACTGGACATCCACCACAGCAGACCTCATCTTTCAACATTGGTGCAGACAGTTAAATTTACAGTTCAATTTACATTAACCACAAGCCACAGTCTGGATAGAAATAATCTTTCTTTCAATCTCTTTCCTTCCCGAATAACCGGTGCAGATCCTCCACCAGGGGGAGCAGCGGACCAGTCAACATCTAATATCATGAATCTTTCCAAATCCTTCATACCCACAGCAGCACAGGTAAAGCTCCTGGAGAGAGGGTTGACATTCATCCCTCGCCCAAACAAATTTGATTGGGAGGAACTTCAAAGGGACACTCACAAATATCATAGAAGACTTAAACTGTTGGACTACTTTGACTATAGCACAGACGACAACCACCAACCATTTACCTTACCATCTACCTGGGAACCTAAAACCTCCCAGATAGATGGTAGAATCAGGAGACTAATCAGAATAGACAAGAACACACTTCACAACCACCAGATTCACACGGATAGGGATGATAAACTCACACACGTAGAAAGACAGGCAATACAACAACTTAAAAATAACTCACACATAATCATCAAACCAGCAGATAAAGGTTCAAAATAGTAATATTGGATAAACATCAATACATGTATGAAGCCAACAGACAGCTATCAAACACCAAACATTATAAACCAATAGAAAATAGTATACAACCACAGACACAGACACAGTTAAAGACACACAGAGCCTGCAATGGCATTACCATTATCTCTAGGCTGAGACGAGTTCAACGAGATGCCCCGCTTGACCGTAACTCGCTCGGTCTGAGGGCAACGACCGTGAGAAAAACTAGGCCCAAATGAAGCCTGCCCCAAAATGTTGAGTGCTTTTGGGTGACAGTGAGAGAACCGTTAGGGTTAGAAGCACAAATCGACCTCAGGAGCGTTCCTGAGGTCCTCCCGATTCGTGCAAGCCTAACCTTGACCCTGTGGCATTAACCTTTCATAGTTTAATGAAGGTGTTTAGATCAAACAGTTTGCAATGACTTCTCTCCCCATAGGAATACATTGACTATTCTCCTAAATTCAACCTGAAGCCTATGTGGGTTATGAATGCCTTATGAACCTGTCTTCTATAACAATCCATCAGGCTACTGTGAGGTCTACCTGTGTCGATTCTAAGCTTCCTGGAGCAACTGGAAGTTATTAAAATCACCCTAAAGCTATTGTAATATAAACAAACTGCAGAATGTGAAAATCACGCAACTCAACCCTGTGTAATTCAGTCAATTCTTAAGGTAGAGACTTCATATTCAGGATTCTGTTTATGCCTACCCCAAAGACAACGTGTGTCGAGTATACGCTTCCTGTGACAACCGGAAGTGCCTTAAATAGGGGTCAGAGTAGCTGTTTTGAAGGGTTAGAAAAGTCACATCTTTCCAAAACTTCATATGTTTGACTAGGTAACCCTCATGAACTGTAAATCAGTCATTTATCCGATCAGATGTCAAAGAAAAGCTCTCACACACAAACACACACACACACACACACACACACACACACACACACACACACACACACACACACACACACACACACACACACACACACAGCAAGGATGGAGTGACAGAATGCGGTGCTAAAAGACACACAGAGCCTTCAATGGCATTACCATTATCTCTAGGCTGAGACGAGTTCAACGAGATGCCCCGCTTGACCGTAGCTCGCTCGTTCTGAGCAAAACGACCGTGAGAAAAACTAAGCCCAAATGAAGCCTGCCCCAAAATGTTGAGTGCTTTTGGGTGACAGTGAGAGAAACGTTAGGGTTAGAAGCACAATTCGACCTCAAGAGGATCTCTCACCACATCGGCTCCTGTACTGTCACCCAGAAAAAGGCATTTTAGAACTCATTTTAGTCTATTTATGATCTTAGGATGTTTTCTATCCATATATAATAAGTATATGCATATTGTAGTTACTGGGTAGGATTAGTAACCAGATTAAATCGGGTACGTTTTTTTATCCAGCCGTGAAAATACTGCCCCCTAGCCCCAACAGGTTAAAGAATTATAGATTTACATCTTTTGAACGCAATCAACTTGCCAGATTTAAAAATAACCTTACTGGGAAATCACACTTTGCAATAATCTGAGCACTGTGCCCAGAAAAATACGCGTTGCGATACAGACTAGACGTCATGTTGGGGAGATCTAAAATCGAAAATACTATGTAAATAATCCATTACCTTTGATTCTCTTCATCAGATGTCACTTCCAGGTATCACAGGTCCATAACGAATGTAGTTTTGTTCAAAAAAGCTCATCATTTATGTCCAAAAATCTCCGTCTCGTTAGCACATGATGTAAGCCAGCCGGACTTCTCGTCATGAACGAGGGGAAAAAATATATTTCCGTTCGTTCAAACATGTCAAACGTTGTATAGCATAAATCATTAGGGCCTTTTTTAACCAGAACATGAATAATATTCAAGGTGGACGAATGCATACTCTTTTATAACGTATTGGAACGAGGGTACCCAACATGAAGTAGCGCGCCAGGTGTCTAATGGGACATCATCGTTCCATGGCTCTTGTTCGGTCAGATCTCCCTCCAGAAGACTCAAAACACTTTGTAAAGGCTGGTGACATCTAGTGGAAGCAATAGGAAGTGCCAAAATATTCCTAAACCCCTGTGTTTTTCAATGGGATAGGTTTAAAGTCAATACAACACATCAGGTATCCACTTCCTGTCAGAAAATGTCTCAGGGTTTTGCCTGCCAAATGAGTTCTGTTATACTCACAGACACCATTCAAACAGTTTTGGAAACTTTAGAGTGTTTTCTATCCATATATAATAAGTATATGCATATTGTAGTTACTGGGTAGGATTAGTAACCAGATTAAATCGGGTACATTTTTTTTATCCAGACGTGCAAATGCTGCCCCCTAGACCCAACAGGTTAAGCTAAAGTGTACTGATAACTAGCTAGCTAACGTTAGCTGACGTTATTATTCGTTTCCCAGAGCCGTGTGCTGTTCAATTTAGAGCCTAATGTTAGCTCGCTAACATTGAAAATGGTTAGTTAGCTCCCAGCACTGTGGCATTGTTGCCACTGTTTATTGTTTAACTAGCTAACTTTGGCTGGCTGGCTCGTTAACTAACGTGACATGTACAACACATGTTGAATATGACCGGTGTCAGTAAACGTCTCCAAAAAAGCCTAATGAAATTGTTAGGGTTTGACCAACTATTTGAGTGCATATCCTATATAATATAACAATTTGTTTGCATAACCTATATAATATAACACAGATGCTATAATAATGAGTATATAAACTATAGATAATTGAGTACAGCTATATGTTAACCTCTCCCCAAACCCCACGCCTAACCTTAACCTTTACCATTACCCTAACCAGGGTTCTAAGCCTAATCTCACCCCTGACCTTAACATCTCTCTAAACCCCACGCCTAACCTTAACAGAATAAAACAATAAAACCAACTAAATGCACAATGCACAATATTGCTTTTATGTTCATATTTAACAACACTGGTTGAATGAATCTCTCACCACATCGGCTCCTGTACTGTCACTCCTGGTAGGAGCGACCTGTCAGGTAGGACGCAATCCAAGCGTGGGCCGCGCCGGAGATGCCCAACTCGGAGAGGGTGGAGAGGAGGATCTGATGGTTCACAGTATCAAAGGCAGCAGATAGGTCTAGAAGGATGAGAGCAGAGGAGAGAGAGTTAGCTTTAGCAGTGCGGAGAGCCTCCGTGACACAGAGAAGAGCAGTCTCAGTTGAATGACCAGTCTTGAAACCTGACTGATTTGGATCAAGAAGGTCATTCTGAGAGAGATAGCAGGAGAGCTGGCCAAGGATGGCACGTTCAAGAGTTTTGGAGAGAAAAGAAAGAAAAGATACTGGTCTGTAGTTGTTGACATCGAAGGGATCAAGTGTAGGTTTTTTCAGAAGGGGTGCAACTCTCGCTCTCTTGAAGACGGAAGGGACGTAGCCAGCGGTCAAGGATGAGTTGATGAGCGAGGTGAGGTAAGGGAGAAGGTCTCCGGAAATGGTCTGGAGAAGAGAGGATAGGGTCAAGCGGGCAGGTTGTTGGGCGGCCGGCCGCCGTCACAAGACGCGAGATTTCATCTGGTGAGAGAGGGGAGAAAGAGGTAAAAGAACAGGGTAGGGCAGTGTGAGCAGGACCAGCGGTGTCGTTTGACTTAGCAAACGAGGATCGGATGTCGTCAACCTTCTTTTAAAAATGGTTGACGAAGTCATCCGCAGAGAGGGAGGGGGGTGGGGGGGGGGGGGGGATTCAGGAGGGAGTGTGTTGTCGGTGTGTGTGTGTGTGTGTTGTCGGTGTGTGTGTGTGTGTGTGTGTGTGTGTTGTCGGTGTGTGTGTGTGTGTTGTCGGTGTGTGTGTGTGTGTGTTGTCGGTGTGTGTGTGTTGTCGGTGTGTGTGTGTGTGTTGTCGGTGTGTGTGTGTGTGTTGTCGGTGTGTGTGTGTGTGTTGTGTGTGTGTGTGTTGTGTGTGTGTGTTGTCGGTGTGTGTGTGTGTGTGTTGTCGTTGTGTGTGTGTTGTCGGTGTGTGTGTGTGTTGTAGGTGTGTGTGTGTGTGTGTTGTCGGTGTGTGTGTGTGTGTGTTGTCGGTGTGTGTGTGTGTGTGTGTTGTCGGTGTGTGTGTGTGTGTGTTGTCGGTGTGTGTGTGTGTGTGTTGTCGGTGTGTGTGTGTGTGTGTTGCTGGTGTTTGTGTGTGTGTGTGTTGTCGGTGTGTGTGTGTGTGTGTGTGTGTTGTCGGTGTGTGTGTGTGTGTTGTCGGTGTGTGTGTGTGTGTTGTCGGTGTGTGTGTGTGTGTTGTCAGTGTGTGTGTGTGTTGTCGGTGTGTGTGTGTGTGTGTGTGTTGGCGGTGTGTGTGTGTGTGTGTTGGCGGTGTGTGTGTGTGTGTGTGTGTGTGTGTGTGTTGTCGGTGTGTGTGGGTGTGTTGTCAGTGTGTGTGTGTTGTCGGTGTGTGTGTGTGTGTGTGTTGTCGGTGTGTTTGTGTGTGTGTGTGTTGTCGGTGTGTGTGTGTGTTTTGTCGGTGTGTGTGTGTGTGTTGTGTGTGTGTGTGTTGTCGGTGTGTGTGTGTGTGTGTTGTCGGTGTGTGTGTGTGTGTGTTGTCGGTGTGTGTGTGTGTGTGTTGTCGGTGTGTGTGTGTGTGTTGTCGGTGTGTGTGTGTGTGTGTGTGTTGGCGGTGTGTGTGTGTGTGTGTGTGTTGGCGGTGTGTGTGTGTGTGTGTGTGTGTGTGTGTGTTGTCGGTGTGTGTGGGTGTGTTGTCAGTGTGTGTGTGTTGTCGGTGTGTGTGTGTGTGTGTGTTGTCGGTGTGTTTGTGTGTGTGTGTGTTGTCGGTGTGTGTGTGTGTTTTGTCGGTGTGTGTGTGTGTGTTGTGTGTGTGTGTGTTGTCGGTGTGTGTGTGTGTGTGTTGTCGGTGTGTGTGTGTGTGTGTTGTCGGTGTGTGTGTGTGTGTGTTGTCGGTGTGTGTGTGTGTGTTGTCGGTGTGTGTGTGTGTGTTGTGTGTGTGTGTGTTGTCGGTGTGTGTGTGTGTGTGTGTTGTCGGTGTGTGTGTGTGTGTGTGTTGTCGGTGTGTGTGTGTGTGTGTGTTGTCGGTGTGTGTGTGTGTGTTGTCGGTGTGTGTGTGTGTGTTGTGTGTGTGTGTGTTGTGTGTGTGTGTTGTCGGTGTGTGTGTGTGTGTGTTGTCGTTGTGTGTGTGTTGTCGGTGTGTGTGTGTGTTGTAGGTGTGTGTGTGTGTGTGTTGTCGGTGTGTGTGTGTGTGTGTTGTCGGTGTGTGTGTGTGTGTGTGTTGTCGGTGTGTGTGTGTGTGTGTTGTCGGTGTGTGTGTGTGTGTGTTGTCGGTGTGTGTGTGTGTGTGTTGCTGGTGTTTGTGTGTGTGTGTGTTGTCGGTGTGTGTGTGTGTGTGTGTGTGTGTGTGTGTTGTCGGTGTGTGTGTGTGTGTTGTCGGTGTGTGTGTGTGTGTTGTCGGTGTGTGTGTGTGTGTGTGTGTGTGTTGTCGGTGTGTGTGTGTGTGTTGTCGGTGTTGTTTGTGTGTGTGTTGTCGGGGTGTGTGTGTGTGTTGTCGGTGTGTGTGTGTGTGTGTTGTCGGTGTGTGTGTGTTGTCGGTGTGTGTGTGTGTGTGTGTGTGTTGTCGGTGTGTGTGTGTGTGTTGTCGGTGTGTGTGTGTGTGTTGTCGGTGTGTGTGTGTGTGTTGTCAGTGTGTGTGTGTGTTGTCGGTGTGTGTGTGTGTGTGTGTGTTGGCGGTGTGTGTGTGTGTGTGTGTGTTGGCGGTGTGTGTGTGTGTGTGTGTGTGTGTGTGTGTTGTCGGTGTGTGTGGGTGTGTTGTCAGTGTGTGTGTGTTGTCGGTGTGTGTGTGTGTGTGTGTTGTCGGTGTGTTTGTGTGTGTGTGTGTTGTCGGTGTGTGTGTGTGTTTTGTCGGTGTGTGTGTGTTGTCGGTGTGTGTGTGTGTGTGTGTTGTCGGTGTGTGTGTGTGTGTGTGTTGTCGGTGTGTGTGTGTGTGTGTGTGTTGTCGGTGTGTGTGTGTGTGTGTGTGTTGTCGGTGTGTGTGTGTGTGTGTGTTGTCGGTGTGTGTGTGTGTGTGTGTTGTCGGTGTGTGTGTGTGTGTGTGTGTTGTCGGTGTGTGTGTGTGTGTGTGTGTTGTCGGTGTGTGTGTGTGTGTGTTGTCGGTGTGTGTGTGTGTGTTGTCGGTGTGTGTGTGTGTGTGTGTGTGTGTTGTCGGTGTGTGTGTTGTCGGTTTGTGTGTGTGTGTGTGTGTTGTCGGTGTGTGTGTGTGTGTGTTGTCGGTGTGTGTGTGTGTGTTGTCGGTGTGTGTGTGTGTTGTCGGTGTGTGTGTATGAGTGTGTGTGTGTGTTGTCGGTGTGTGTGTGTGTTGTCGGTGTGTGTGTGTGTGTGTTGTCGGTGTGTGTGTGTGTTGTCGGTGTGTGTGTGTTGTCGGTGTGTGTGTGTGTGTTGTCGGTGTGTGTGTGTGTGTGTGTGTTGTCGGTGTGTGTGTGTGTGTGTGTTGTCGGTGTGTGTGTGTGTGTGTTGTCGGTGTGTGTGTGTTGTCGGTGTGTGTGTGTTGTCGGTGTGTGTGTGTGTGTTGTCGGTGTGTGTGTGTGTGTGTGTGTTGTCGGTGTGTGTGTGTGTGTGTGTGTTGTCGGTGTGTGTGTGTGTGTGTTGTCGGTGTGTGTGTGTGTGTTGTCGGTGTGTGTGTGTGTGTGTGTGTGTGTTGTCGGTGTGTGTGTGTGTGTTGTCGGTGTGTGTGTGTGTTGTCTGTGTGTGTGTGTGTGTTGTCGGTGTGTGTGTGTGTTGTCGGTGTGTGTGTATGAGTGTGTGTGTGTGTTGTCGGTGTGTGTGTGTTGTCGGTGTGTGTGTGTGTGTGTTGTCGGTGTGTGTGTGTGTGTGTTGTCGGTGTGTGTGTGTGTGTGTTGTCGGTGTGTGTGTGTGTTGTCGGTGTGTGTGTGTGTGTGTGTGTGTGTGTGTTGTCGGTGTGTGTGTGTTGTCGGTGTGTGTGTGTGTGTTGTCGGTGTGTGTGTGTTTATGTGTTGTCGGTGTGTGTGTGTGTGTGTTGTCGGTGTGTGTGTGTGTGTTGTCGGTGTGTGTGTGTGTGTGTTGTCGGTGTGTGTGTGTGTGTGTTGTCGGTTTGTGTGTGTGTGTGTGTGTTGTCGGTGTGTGTGTGTGTGTTGTCGGTGTGTGTGTGTGTTGTCGGTGTGTGTGTGTGAGTGTGTGTGTGTGTTGTCGGTGTGTGTGTGTTGTCGGTGTGTGTGTGTGTGTGTGTTGTCGGTGTGTGTGTGTGTGTGTGTGTGTTGTCGGTGTGTGTGTGTGTGTTGTCGGTGTGTGTGTGTGTGTGTGTTGTCGGTGTGTATGTGTGTGTGTTGTCAGTGTGTGTGTGTGTGTGTTGTCGGTGTGTGTGTGTTTATGTGTTGTCGGTGTGTGTGTGTGTGTGTGTGTTGTCGGTGTGTGTGTGTGTGTGTGTTGTCGGTGTGTGTGTGTTGTCGGTGTGTGTGTGTGTTGTCGGTGTGTTGCTGGTGTTTGTGTGTGTGTGTGTTGTCGGTGTGTGTGTGTGTGTTGTCGGTGTGTGTGTGTGTGTGTGTGTGTGTGTGTGTGTGTTGTCGGTGTGTGTGTGTGTGTTGTCGGTGTGTGTGTGTGTGTTGTCGGTGTGTGTGTGTGTGTGTGTGTGTGTGTGTGTTGTCGGTGTGTGTGTGTGTGTTGTCGGTGTTGTTTGTGTGTGTGTTGTCGGCGTGTGTGTGTGTGTTGTCGGTGTGTGTGTGTGTGTGTGTTGTCGGTGTGTGTGTGTTGTCGGTGTGTGTGTGTGTGTTGTCGGTGTGTGTGTGTGTGTTGTCGGTGTGTGTGTGTGTGTTGTCAGTGTGTGTGTGTGTGTGTGTGTTGTCAGTGTGTGTGTGTGTGTGTTGTCGGTGTGTGTGTGTGTGTGTTGTCGGTGTGTGTGTGTGTGTTGTCGGTGTGTGTGTGTGTGTGTGTGTTGGCGGTGTGTGTGTGTGTGTGTGTGTGTGTGTGTTGTCGGTGTGTGTGGGTGTGTTGTCAGTGTGTGTGTGTTGTCGGTGTGTGTGTGTGTGTGTGTTGTCGGTGTGTTTGTGTGTGTGTGTGTTGTCGGTGTGTGTGTGTGTTTTGTCGGTGTGTGTGTGTGTGTTGTGTGTGTGTGTGTTGTCGGTGTGTGTGTGTGTGTGTTGTCGGTGTGTGTGTGTGTGTGTTGTCGGTGTGTGTGTGTGTGTGTTGTCGGTGTGTGTGTGTGTGTTGTCGGTGTGTGTGTGTGTGTTGTGTGTGTGTGTGTTGTCGGTGTGTGTGTGTGTGTTGTCGGTGTGTGTGTGTGTGTTGTCTGTGTGTGTGTGTGTGTGTTGTCGGTGTGTGTGTGTGTGTGTGTTGTCGGTGTGTGTGTGTGTGTGTTGTCGGTGTGTGTGTGTGTGTGTGTGTTGTCGGTGTGTGTGTGTGTGTGTTGTCGGTGTGTGTGTGTGTGTGTGTGTTGTCGGTGTGTGTGTGTGTGTGTGTGTGTGTTGTCGGTGTGTGTGTTGTCGGTTTGTGTGTGTGTGTGTGTGTTGTCGGTGTGTGTGTGTGTGTTGTCGGTGTGTGTGTGTGTTGTCGGTGTGTGTGTGTGTGTGTTGTCGGTGTGTGTGTGTGTTGTCGGTGTGTGTGTGTGTGTGTGTGTGTGTGTTGTCGGTGTGTGTGTGTTGTCGGTGTGTGTGTGTGTGTTGTCGGTGTGTGTGTGTGTGTGTTGTCGGTTTGTGTGTGTGTGTGTGTGTTGTCGGTGTGTGTGTGTGTGTTGTCGGTGTGTGTGTGTGTTGTCGGTGTGTGTGTGTGAGTGTGTGTGTGTGTTGTCGGTGTGTGTGTGTTGTCGGTGTGTGTGTGTGTGTGTGTTGTCGGTGTGTGTGTGTGTGTGTGTGTGTTGTCGGTGTGTGTGTGTGTGTTGTCGGTGTGTGTGTGTGTGTGTGTTGTCGGTGTGTATGTGTGTGTGTTGTCTGTGTGTGTGTGTGTGTGTGTGTTGTCGGTTGTGTGTGTGTTTATGTGTTGTCGGTGTGTGTGTGTGTGTGTTGTCGGTGTGTGTGTGTGTGTTGTCGGTGTGTGTGTGTGTTGTCGGTGTGTGTGTGTGTTGTGTGTGTGTGTGTGTGTGTTGTCGGTGTGTGTGTGTGTGTGTTGTCGGTGTGTGTGTGTGTGTGTGTTGTCGGTGTGTGTGTGTGTTGTCGGTGTGTGTGTGTGTGTGTGTTGTCGGTGTGTGTGTGTGTGTGTTGTCGGTGTGTGTGTGTGTGTGTGTTGTCGGTGTGTGTGTGTGTGTTGTCGGTGTGTGTGTGTGTGTGTTGTCGGTGTGTGTGTGTGTGTTGTCGGTGTGTGTGTGTGTGTGTGTTGTCGGTGTGTGTGTGTTATCGGTGTGTGTGTGTGTGTGTGTTGTCGGTGTGTGTGTGTGTGTTGTCGGTGTGTGTGTGTGTGTGTTGTCGGTGTGTGTGTGTGTGTTGTCGGTGTGTGTGTGTTGTCGGTGTGTGTGTGTGTGTGTTGTGTGTGTGTTGTCGGTGTGTGTGTGTGTGTGTGTGTTGTCGGTGTGTGTGTGTGTGTGTGTTGTCGGTGTGTGTGTGTGTGTGTTGTCGGTGTGTGTGTGTGTGTGTGTGTTGTCGGTGTGTGTGTGTGTGTGTGTGTGTGTTGTCGGTGTGTGTGTTGTCGGTTTGTGTGTGTGTGTGTGTGTTGTCGGTGTGTGTGTGTGTTGTCTGTGTGTGTGTGTGTGTTGTCGGTGTGTGTGTGTGTGTTGTCGGTGTGTGTGTATGAGTGTGTGTGTGTGTTGTCGGTGTGTGTGTGTTGTCGGTGTGTGTGTGTGTGTGTTGTCGGTGTGTGTGTGTGTGTGTTGTCGGTGTGTGTGTGTGTGTGTTGTCGGTGTGTGTGTGTGTTGTCGGTGTGTGTGTGTTGTCGGTGTGTGTGTGTGTGTTGTCGGTGTGTGTGTGTGTGTGTGTGTTGTCGGTGTGTGTGTGTGTGTGTGTTGTCGGTGTGTGTGTGTGTGTGTTGTCGGTGTGTGTGTGTTGTCGGTGTGTGTGTGTTGTCGGTGTGTGTGTGTGTGTTGTCGGTGTGTGTGTGTGTGTGTGTGTTGTCGGTGTGTGTGTGTGTGTGTGTGTTGTCGGTGTGTGTGTGTGTGTGTTGTCGGTGTGTGTGTGTGTGTTGTCGGTGTGTGTGTGTGTGTGTGTTGTCGGTGTGTGTGTGTGTGTTGTCGGTGTGTGTGTGTGTTGTCTGTGTGTGTGTGTGTGTTGTCGGTGTGTGTGTGTGTTGTCGGTGTGTGTGTATGAGTGTGTGTGTGTGTTGTCGGTGTGTGTGTGTTGTCGGTGTGTGTGTGTGTGTGTTGTCGGTGTGTGTGTGTGTGTGTTGTCGGTGTGTGTGTGTGTGTGTTGTCGGTGTGTGTGTGTGTTGTCGGTGTGTGTGTGTGTGTGTGTGTGTGTGTGTTGTCGGTGTGTGTGTGTTGTCGGTGTGTGTGTGTGTGTTGTCGGTGTGTGTGTGTTTATGTGTTGTCGGTGTGTGTGTGTGTGTGTTGTCGGTGTGTGTGTGTGTGTTGTCGGTGTGTGTGTGTGTGTGTTGTCGGTGTGTGTGTGTGTGTGTTGTCGGTTTGTGTGTGTGTGTGTGTGTTGTCGGTGTGTGTGTGTGTGTTGTCGGTGTGTGTGTGTGTTGTCGGTGTGTGTGTGTGAGTGTGTGTGTGTGTTGTCGGTGTGTGTGTGTTGTCGGTGTGTGTGTGTGTGTGTGTTGTCGGTGTGTGTGTGTGTGTGTGTGTGTTGTCGGTGTGTGTGTGTGTGTTGTCGGTGTGTGTGTGTGTGTGTGTTGTCGGTGTGTATGTGTGTGTGTTGTCAGTGTGTGTGTGTGTGTGTTGTCGGTGTGTGTGTGTTTATGTGTTGTCGGTGTGTGTGTGTGTGTGTGTGTTGTCGGTGTGTGTGTGTGTGTGTGTTGTCGGTGTGTGTGTGTTGTCGGTGTGTGTGTGTGTTGTCGGTGTGTTGCTGGTGTTTGTGTGTGTGTGTGTTGTCGGTGTGTGTGTGTGTGTTGTCGGTGTGTGTGTGTGTGTGTGTGTGTGTGTGTGTGTGTTGTCGGTGTGTGTGTGTGTGTTGTCGGTGTGTGTGTGTGTGTTGTCGGTGTGTGTGTGTGTGTGTGTGTGTGTGTGTGTTGTCGGTGTGTGTGTGTGTGTTGTCGGTGTTGTTTGTGTGTGTGTTGTCGGCGTGTGTGTGTGTGTTGTCGGTGTGTGTGTGTGTGTGTGTTGTCGGTGTGTGTGTGTTGTCGGTGTGTGTGTGTGTGTTGTCGGTGTGTGTGTGTGTGTTGTCGGTGTGTGTGTGTGTGTTGTCAGTGTGTGTGTGTGTGTGTGTGTTGTCAGTGTGTGTGTGTGTGTGTTGTCGGTGTGTGTGTGTGTGTGTTGTCGGTGTGTGTGTGTGTGTTGTCGGTGTGTGTGTGTGTGTGTGTGTTGGCGGTGTGTGTGTGTGTGTGTGTGTGTGTGTGTTGTCGGTGTGTGTGGGTGTGTTGTCAGTGTGTGTGTGTTGTCGGTGTGTGTGTGTGTGTGTGTGTTGTCGGTGTGTTTGTGTGTGTGTGTGTTGTCGGTGTGTGTGTGTGTTTTGTCGGTGTGTGTGTGTGTGTTGTGTGTGTGTGTGTTGTCGGTGTGTGTGTGTGTGTGTTGTCGGTGTGTGTGTGTGTGTTGTCGGTGTGTGTGTGTGTGTTGTGTGTGTGTGTGTTGTCGGTGTGTGTGTGTGTGTTGTCGGTGTGTGTGTGTGTGTTGTCTGTGTGTGTGTGTGTGTGTTGTCGGTGTGTGTGTGTGTGTGTGTTGTCGGTGTGTGTGTGTGTGTGTTGTCGGTGTGTGTGTGTGTGTGTGTGTTGTCGGTGTGTGTGTGTGTGTGTTGTCGGTGTGTGTGTGTGTGTGTGTGTTGTCGGTGTGTGTGTGTGTGTGTGTGTGTGTTGTCGGTGTGTGTGTTGTCGGTTTGTGTGTGTGTGTGTGTGTTGTCGGTGTGTGTGTGTGTGTTGTCGGTGTGTGTGTGTGTTGTCTGTGTGTGTGTGTGTGTTGTCGGTGTGTGTGTGTGTTTTCTGTGTGTGTGTGTGTGTGTTGTCGGTGTGTGTGTGTGTGTTGTCGGTGTGTGTGTGTGTGTGTTGTCGGTGTGTGTGTGTGTTGTCGGTGTGTGTGTGTGTGTGTGTGTGTGTGTTGTCGGTGTGTGTGTGTTGTCGGTGTGTGTGTGTGTGTTGTCGGTGTGTGTGTGTGTGTGTTGTCGGTTTGTGTGTGTGTGTGTGTGTTGTCGGTGTGTGTGTGTGTGTTGTCGGTGTGTGTGTGTGTTGTCGGTGTGTGTGTGTGAGTGTGTGTGTGTGTTGTCGGTGTGTGTGTGTTGTCGGTGTGTGTGTGTGTGTGTGTTGTCGGTGTGTGTGTGTGTGTGTGTGTGTTGTCGGTGTGTGTGTGTGTGTTGTCGGTGTGTGTGTGTGTGTGTGTTGTCGGTGTGTATGTGTGTGTGTTGTCTGTGTGTGTGTGTGTGTGTGTGTTGTCGGTTGTGTGTGTGTTTATGTGTTGTCGGTGTGTGTGTGTGTGTGTTGTCGGTGTGTGTGTGTGTGTTGTCGGTGTGTGTGTGTGTTGTCGGTGTGTGTGTGTGTTGTGTGTGTGTGTGTGTGTGTTGTCGGTGTGTGTGTGTGTGTGTTGTCGGTGTGTGTGTGTGTGTGTGTGTTGTCGGTGTGTGTGTGTGTTGTCGGTGTGTGTGTGTGTGTGTGTTGTCGGTGTGTGTGTGTGTGTGTTGTCGGTGTGTGTGTGTGTGTGTGTTGTCGGTGTGTGTGTGTGTGTTGTCGGTGTGTGTGTGTGTGTGTTGTCGGTGTGTGTGTGTGTGTTGTCGGTGTGTGTGTGTGTGTGTGTTGTCGGTGTGTGTGTGTTATCGGTGTGTGTGTGTGTGTGTGTTGTCGGTGTGTGTGTGTGTGTTGTCGGTGTGTGTGTGTGTGTGTTGTCGGTGTGTGTGTGTGTGTTGTCGGTGTGTGTGTGTTGTCGGTGTGTGTGTGTGTGTGTTGTGTGTGTGTTGTCGGTGTGTGTGTGTGTGTGTGTGTTGTCGGTGTGTGTGTGTGTGTGTGTTGTCGGTGTGTGTGTGTGTGTGTTGTCGGTGTGTGTGTGTGTGTGTGTGTTGTCGGTGTGTGTGTGTGTGTGTGTGTGTGTTGTCGGTGTGTGTGTTGTCGGTTTGTGTGTGTGTGTGTGTGTTGTCGGTGTGTGTGTGTGTTGTCTGTGTGTGTGTGTGTGTTGTCGGTGTGTGTGTGTGTGTTGTCGGTGTGTGTGTATGAATGTGTGTGTGTGTTGTCGGTGTGTGTGTGTTGTCGGTGTGTGTGTGTGTGTGTTGTCGGTGTGTGTGTGTGTGTGTTGTCGGTGTGTGTGTGTGTGTGTTGTCGGTGTGTGTGTGTGTTGTCGGTGTGTGTGTGTGTGTGTGTGTGTGTGTGTTGTCGGTGTGTGTGTGTTGTCGGTGTGTGTGTGTGTGTTGTCGGTGTGTGTGTGTTTATGTGTTGTCGGTGTGTGTGTGTGTGTGTTGTCGGTGTGTGTGTGTGTGTTGTCGGTGTGTGTGTGTGTGTTGTCGGTGTGTGTGTGTGTGTGTTGTCGGTTTGTGTGTGTGTGTGTGTGTTGTCGGTGTGTGTGTGTGTGTTGTCGGTGTGTGTGTGTGTTGTCGGTGTGTGTGTGTGAGTGTGTGTGTGTGTTGTCGGTGTGTGTGTGTTGTCGGTGTGTGTGTGTGTGTGTGTTGTCGGTGTGTGTGTGTGTGTGTGTGTGTTGTCGGTGTGTGTGTGTGTGTTGTCGGTGTGTGTGTGTGTGTGTGTTGTCGGTGTGTATGTGTGTGTGTTGTCAGTGTGTGTGTGTGTGTGTTGTCGGTGTGTGTGTGTTTATGTGTTGTCGGTGTGTGTGTGTGTGTGTGTTGTCGGTGTGTGTGTGTGTGTGTGTTGTCGGTGTGTGTGTGTGTGTGTGTTGTCGGTGTGTGTGTGTTGTCGGTGTGTGTGTGTGTTGTCGGTGTGTTGCTGGTGTTTGTGTGTGTGTGTGTTGTCGGTGTGTGTGTGTGTGTTGTCGGTGTGTGTGTGTGTGTGTGTGTGTGTGTGTTGTCGGTGTGTGTGTGTGTGTTGTCGGTGTGTGTGTGTGTGTTGTCGGTGTGTGTGTGTGTGTGTGTGTGTGTGTGTTGTCGGTGTGTGTGTGTGTGTTGTCGGTGTTGTTTGTGTGTGTGTTGTCGGCGTGTGTGTGTGTGTTGTCGGTGTGTGTGTGTGTGTGTGTTGTCGGTGTGTGTGTGTTGTCGGTGTGTGTGTGTGTGTTGTCGGTGTGTGTGTGTGTGTTGTCGGTGTGTGTGTGTGTGTTGTCAGTGTGTGTGTGTGTGTGTGTGTTGTCAGTGTGTGTGTGTGTGTGTTGTCGGTGTGTGTGTGTGTGTGTTGTCGGTGTGTGTGTGTGTGTTGTCGGTGTGTGTGTGTGTGTGTGTGTTGGCGGTGTGTGTGTGTGTGTGTGTGTGTGTGTGTGTTGTCGGTGTGTGTGGGTGTGTTGTCAGTGTGTGTGTGTTGTCGGTGTGTGTGTGTGTGTGTGTTGTCGGTGTGTTTGTGTGTGTGTGTGTTGTCGGTGTGTGTGTGTGTTTTGTCGGTGTGTGTGTGTGTGTTGTGTGTGTGTGTGTTGTCGGTGTGTGTGTGTGTGTGTTGTCGGTGTGTGTGTGTGTGTGTTGTCGGTGTGTGTGTGTGTGTTGTCGGTGTGTGTGTGTGTGTTGTGTGTGTGTGTGTTGTCGGTGTGTGTGTGTGTGTTGTCGGTGTGTGTGTGTGTGTTGTCTGTGTGTGTGTGTGTGTGTTGTCGGTGTGTGTGTGTGTGTGTGTTGTCGGTGTGTGTGTGTGTGTGTTGTCGGTGTGTGTGTGTGTGTGTTGTCGGTGTGTGTGTGTGTGTGTTGTCGGTGTGTGTGTGTGTGTGTGTGTTGTCGGTGTGTGTGTGTGTGTGTGTGTGTGTTGTCGGTGTGTGTGTTGTCGGTTTGTGTGTGTGTGTGTGTGTTGTCGGTGTGTGTGTGTGTGTTGTCGGTGTGTGTGTGTGTTGTCTGTGTGTGTGTGTGTGTTGTCGGTGTGTGTGTGTGTTTTCTGTGTGTGTGTGTGTGTGTTGTCGGTGTGTGTGTGTGTGTGTTGTCGGTGTGTGTGTGTGTGTGTGTGTGTGTTGTCGGTGTGTGTGTGTGTGTGTGTGTGTGTGTGTGTGTTGTCGGTGTGTGTGTGTTGTCGGTGTGTGTGTGTGTGTTGTCGGTGTGTGTGTGTGTGTGTTGTCGGTTTGTGTGTGTGTGTGTGTGTTGTCGGTGTGTGTGTGTGTGTTGTCGGTGTGTGTGTGTGTTGTCGGTGTGTGTGTGTGAGTGTGTGTGTGTGTTGTCGGTGTGTGTGTGTTGTCGGTGTGTGTGTGTGTGTGTGTGTTGTCGGTGTGTGTGTGTGTGTGTGTGTGTGTTGTCGGTGTGTGTGTGTGTGTTGTCGGTGTGTGTGTGTGTGTGTGTTGTCGGTGTGTATGTGTGTGTGTTGTCAGTGTGTGTGTGTGTGTGTGTTGTCGGTTGTGTGTGTGTTTATGTGTTGTCGGTGTGTGTGTGTGTGTGTTGTCGGTGTGTGTGTGTGTGTTGTCGGTGTGTGTGTGTGTTGTCGGTGTGTGTGTGTGTTGTGTGTGTGTGTGTGTGTGTTGTCGGTGTGTGTGTGTGTGTGTTGTCGGTGTGTGTGTGTGTGTGTGTTGTCGGTGTGTGTGTGTGTTGTCGGTGTGTGTGTGTGTGTGTGTTGTCGGTGTGTGTGTGTGTTGTCGGTGTGTGTGTGTGTGTGTGTTGTCGGTGTGTGTGTGTGTGTTGTCGGTGTGTGTGTGTGTGTGTTGTCGGTGTGTGTGTGTGTGTTGTCGGTGTGTGTGTGTGTGTGTGTTGTCGGTGTGTGTGTGTTATCGGTGTGTGTGTGTGTGTTGTCGGTGTGTGTGTGTGTGTTGTCGGTGTGTGTGTGTGTGTGTTGTCGGTGTGTGTGTGTGTGTTGTCGGTGTGTGTGTGTTGTCGGTGTGTGTGTGTGTGTGTTGTGGGTGTGTTGTCGGTGTGTGTGTGTGTGTGTTGTCGGTGTGTGCGTGTGTGTTTTGTCGGTGTGTGTGTGTGTGTGTGTTGTCGGTGTGTGTGTGTTGTGTGTGTGTGTGTTGTCCGTGTGTGTGTGTGTTGTCGGTGTGTGTGTGTGTGTGTGTGTGTTGTCGGTGTGTGTGTGTTGTCGGTGTGTGTGTGTGTGTTGTCGGTGTGTGTGTGTGTGATTTGTCGGTGTGTGTGTGTGTGTGTTGTCAGTGTGTGTGTGTGTGTGTGTTGTCAGTGTGTGTGTGTGTGTGTGTTGTCGGTGTGTGTGTGTGTGTGTGTTGTCGGTGTGTGTGTGTGTGTGTGTTGTCGGTGTGTGTGTGTGTGTTGTCGGTGTGTGTGTGTGTGTGTTGTCAGTGTGTGTGTGTGTTGCTGGTGTTTGTGTGTGTGTGTGTTGTCGGTGTGTGTGTGTGTGTTGTCGGTGTGTGTGTGTGTGTTGTCGGTGTGTGTGTGTGTGTGTGTGTGTGTGTGTGTGTTGTCGGTGTGTGTGTGTGTGTTGTCGGTGTGTGTGTGTGTGTTGTCGGTGTGTGTGTGTTGTCGGTGTGTTTGTGTGTGTGTGTTGTCGCTGTGTGTGTGTGTTGTCGGTGTGTGTGTGTGTGTGTTGTGTGTGTGTGTGTTGTCGGTGTGTGTGTGTGTGTTGTCGGTGTGTGTGTGTGTATGTGTTGTCGGTGTGTGTGTGTGTGTGTGTGTTGTCGGTGTGTGTGTGTGTGTGTTGTCGGTGTGTGTGTGTGTCAAATCAAATCAAATCAAATTTATTTTTATATAGCCCTTCGTACATCAGCTGATATTCTCAAAGTGCTGTACAGAAACCCAGCCTAAAACCCCAAACAGCAAGCAAAGCATGTGAAAGAAGCACGGTGGCTAGGAAAAACTCCCTAGGAAAAACTCCCTAGAAAGGCCAAAAACCTAGGAAGAAACCTAGAGAGGAACCAGGCTATGAGGGGTGGCCAGTCCTCTTCTGGCTGTGCAGGGTGGATATTAAAACAGAACATGGTCAAAATGTTAAAATGTTAAAATGTTCATAAATGACCAGCATGGTCAAATAATAATAATCATAGTAGTTGTCGAGGGTGCAACAAGCACGTCCGGTGAACAGGTCAGGGTTCCATAGCCGCAGGCAGAACAGTTGAAACTGGAGCAGCAGCACGGCCAGGTGGACTGGGGACAGCAAGGAGTCATCATACCAGGTAGTCCTGAGGCATGGTCCTAGGGCTCAGGTCCTCCGAGAGAAAGACAGAAAGAGAGAAAGAGAGAATTAGAGAGAGCATATTTAAATACACACAGGACACCGGATAAGACAAGAGAAATACTCCAGATGTAACAGACTGACCCTAGCCCCCCGACACATAAACTACTGCAGCATAAATACTGGAGGCTGAGACAGGAGGGATCAGAAGACACTGTGGCCCCATCCGATGATACCCCCGGACAGGGCCAAACAGGCAGGATATAACCCCACCCACTTTGCCAAAGCACAGCCCCCACACCACTAGAGGGATGTCTCCAACCACCAACTTACCGTCCTAAGACAAGGCCGAGTATAGCCCACAACGATCTCCGCCATGGCACAACCCAAGGGGGGGGGGGGGGCGCCAACCCAGACAGGAAGACCACGTCAGTGACTCAACCCACTCAAGTGACGCACCCCTCCCATGGACGGCATGGAAGAACACCAGTAGGCCAGTGACTCAGCCTCTGTAAAAGGGTTAGAGGCAGAGAATCCCAGTGGAAAGAGGGGAACCGGCAAGGCAGAGACAGCAAGGGCGGTTCGTTGCTCCAGCCTTTCCGTTCACCTTCACACTCCTGGGCCAGACTATACTTAATCATAGGACCTACTGAAGAGATAAGTCTTCAGTAAAGACTTAAAGGTTGAGACTGAGTCTGCGTCTCTCACATTGGTAGGCAGACCATTCCATAAAAATGGAGCTCTATAGGAGAAAGCCCTACCTCCAGCCGTTTGCTTAGAAATTCTAGGGACAATTAGGAGGCCTGCGTCTTGTGACCGTAGCGTACGTGTAGGTATGTACGGCAGGACCAAATCGGAAAGATAGGTAGGAGCAAGCCCATGTAATGCTTTGTAGGTTAGCAGTAAAACCTTGAAATCAGCCCTTGCCTTAACAGGAAGCCAGTGTAGGGAGGCTAACACTGGAGTAATATGATCAAATTTTTTGGTTCTAGTCAGGATTCTAGCAGCCGTATTTAGCACTAACTGAAGTTTATTTAGTGCTTTATCCGGGTAGCCGGAAAGTAGAGCATTGCAGTAGTCCAGCCTAGAAGTAACAAAAGCATGGATTAATTTTTCTGCGTCATTTTTGGACAGAAAATTTCTGATTTTTGCAATGTTACGTAGATGGAAAAAAGCTGTCCTTGAAACAGTCTTGATATGTTCTTCAAAAGAGAGATCAGGGTCCAGAGTAACGCCGAGGTCCTTCACAGTTTTATTTGAGACGACTGTACAACCATCCAGATTAATTGTCAGATTCAACAGAAGATCTCTTTGTTTCTTGGGACCTAGAACAAGCATCTCTGTTTTGTCCGAGTTTAAAAGTAGAAAGTTTGCAGCCATCCACTTCTTTATGTCTGAAACACAGGCTTCTAGCGAGGGCAATTTTGGGGCTTCACCATGTTTCATTGAAATGTACAGCTGTGTGTCGTCTGCATAGCAGTGAAATTTAACATTATGTTTTCGAATGACATCCCCAAGAGGTAAAATATATAGTGAAAACAATAGTGGTCCTAAAACGGAACCTTGAGGAACACCGAAATTTACAATTGATTTGTCAGAGGACAAACCATTCACAAAGACAAACTGATATCTTTCCGACAGATAAGATCTAAACCAGGCCAGAACTTGTCCATGTAGACCAATTTGGGTTTCCAATCTCTCCAAAAGAATGTGGTGATCGATGGTATCAAAAGCGGCACTAAGATCTAGGAGCACGAGGACAGATGCAGAGCCTCGGTCTGACGTCATTAAAAGGTCATTTACCACCTTCACAAGTGCAGTCTCAGTGCTATGATGGGGTCTAAAACCAGACTGAAGCGTTTCGTATACATTGTTTGTCTTCAGGAAGGCAGTCAGTTGCTGTGCAACAGCTTTTTCTAAAATTTTGGAGAGGAATGGAAGATTCGATATAGGCCGATAGTTTTTTATAATTTCTGGATCAAGATTCGGCTTTTTCAAGAGAGGCTTTATTACTGCCACTTTTAGTGAGCTTGGTACACATCCGGTGGATAGAGAGCCGTTTATTATGTTCAACATAGGAGGGCCAAGCACAGGAAGCAGCTCTTTCAGTAGTTTAGTTGGAATAGGGTCCAGTATGCAGCTTGAGGGTTTGGAGGCCATGATTATTTTCATCATTGCGTCAAGAGATATAGTACTAAAACACTTTAGTATCTCCCTTGATCCTAGGTCCTGGCAGAGTTGTGCAGACTCAGGACAATGGAGCTTTGGAGGAATACCCAGATTTAAAGAGGAGTCTGTAATTTGCTTTCTAATGATCATGATCTTTTCCTCAAAGAAGTTCATAAATGTATTACTGCTGAAGTGAAAGCCATCCTCCATTTGCGAAGGCTGCTTTTTAGTTAGCTTTGCGACAGTATCAAAAAGAAATTTCGGATTGTTCTTATTTTCCTCAATTAAGTTGGAAAAATAGGATGATCGAGCAGCAGTAAGGGCTCTTCGATACTGCACGGTACTGTCTTTCCAAGCTAGTCGGAAGACTTCCAGTTTGGTGTGGCGCCATTTCCGTTCCAATTTTCTGGAAGCTTGCTTCAGAGCTCGTGTATTTTCTGTATACCAGGGAGCTAGTTTCTTATGACAGATGTTTTTAGTTTTTAGGGGTGCAACTGCATCTAGGGTATTGCGCAAGGTTAAATTGAGTTCCTCGGTTAGGTGGTTAACTGATTTTTGTCCTCTGACGTCCTTGGGTAGGCAGAGGCAGTCTGGAAGGGCATCAAGGAATCTTTGGGTTGTCTGAGAATTTATAGCACGACTTTTAATGCTCCTTGGTTGGGGTCTGAGCAGATTATTTGTTGCAATTGCAAACGTAATAAAATGGTGGTCCGATAGTCCAGGATTATGAGGAAAAACATTTAGATCCACAACATTTATTCCATGGGACAAAACTAGGTCCAGAGTATGACTGTGGCAGTGAGTAGGTCCAGAGACATGTTGGACAAAACCCACTGAGTCGATGATGGCTCCGAAAGCCTTTTGGAGTGGGTCTGTGGACTTTTCCATGTGAATGTTAAAGTCACCAAAAATTAGAATATTATCTGCTATGACTACAAGATCCGATAGGAATTCAGGGAACTCAGTGAGGAACACTGCATATGGCCCAGGAGGCCTATAAACAGTAGCTATAAAAAGTGAATGAGTAGGCTGCATAGATTTCATGACTAGAAGCTCAAAAGACGAAAACGTCATTGTTGTTTTTTTTTTTGTAAATTGAAATTTGCTATCGTAAATGTTAGCAACACCTCCGCCTTTGCCGGATGCACGGGGGGTATGGTCACTAATGTAACCTGGGGGTGAGGCCTCATTTAACACAGTAAATTCATCAGGCTTAAGCCATGTTTCAGTCAGGCCAATCACATCAAGATTATTATCAGTGATTAGTTCATTGACTATAACTGCCTTGGAAGTGAGGGATCTAACATTAAGTAACCCAATTTTGAGATGTGAGGTATCACAATCTCTTTCAATAATGGCAGGAATGGAGGAGGTCTTTATACTAGTGAGATTGCTAAAGCGAACACCGCCATTTTTAATTTTGCCCAACCTAGATCGAGGCACAGACACGGTCTCAATAGGGGAAGCTGAGCTGACTACACTGACTGTGCTAGTGGCAGACTCCACTAAGCTGGCAGGCTGGCTAACAGCCTGCTGCCTGGCCTGCACCCTATTTCATTGTGGAGCTAGAGGAGTTAGAGCCCTGTCTATGTTCGTAGATAAGATGAGAGCACCCCTCCAGCTAGGATGGAGTCCGTCACTCCTCAACAGGCCAGGCTTGGTCCTGTTTGTGGGTGAGTCCCAGAAAGAGGGCCAATTATCTACAAATTCTATCTTTTGGGAGGGGCAGAAAACAGTTTTCAACCAGCGATTGAGTTGTGAGACTCTGCTGTAGAGCTCATCACTCCCCCTAACTGGGAGGGGGCCAGAGACAATTAATCGATGCCGACACATCTTTCTAGCTGATTTACACGCTGAAGCTATGTTGCGCTTGGTGACCTCTGACTGTTTCATCCTAACATCGTTGGTGCCGACGTGGATAACAATATCTCTATACTCTCTACACTCGCCAGTTTTAGCTTTAGCCAGCACCGTCTTTAGATTAGCCTTAACGTCGGTAGCCCTGCCCCCTGGTAAACAGTGTATGATCGCTGGATGATTAGTTTTAAGTCTAATACTGCGGGTAATGGAGTCGCCAATGACTAGGGTTTTCAATTTGTCAGAGCTAATGGTGGGAGCCGTCGGCGTCTCAGACCCCACAACGGGAGGAGTAGAGACCAGAGAAGTCTCGGCCTCCGACTCCGACTCGCTTAATGGGGAGAACCGGTTGAAAGTTTCTGTCGGCTGAATAAGCGACACCGGTTGAGCATTCCTACAGCGTTTCCCTCCAGAAGCCATGAGAAAGATGTCCGGCTGCGGGGACCGTGCGAGGGGGTTTATACTAACGTTACTATCTGTACTTACTGGTGGCACAGACGCTGTTTCATCCTTTCCTACACTGAAATTACCCTTGCCTAACGATCGCGTCTGAAGCTGGGCTTGCAGCACAGCTATCCTTGCCGTAAGGCGATCGTTCTCCTGTATATTATAAGTACAACGACTGCAATTAGAAGGCATCATGTTAATGTTACTTAGCTTCGGCTGTTTGAAGTCCTGACGAACCATGTCCAGATAAAACCTCCGGGGATGAATGAAAAAAGTTGAGTGAGGAAAAAAGTTGAGTGAGGGAAAAAGTAAAAATATACGGTAATGAAAAAGTAAAAAACCGTCAGGTATCAAAGTAAGATCGGCAACAAAAACGCACAGCAGCGTAAACAAGTCTGCAAGTTGTGTGTGTGTGTGTGTTGTCGGTATGTGTGTGTGTGTTGCTGGTGTTTGTGTGTGTGTGTGTTGTCGGTGTGTGTGTGTGTGTTGTCGGTGTGTGTGTGTGTGTGTGTGTGTGTTGTCGGTGTGTGTGTGTGTGTTGTCGGTGTGTGTGTGTGTTGTCGGGGTGTGTGTGTGTGTGTTGTCGGTGTGTGTGTGTGTGTTGTCGGTGTGTTTGTGTGTGTGTGTGGTCGGTGTGTGTGTTTGTTGTCGGTGTGTGTGTGTGTGTTGTGTGTTTGTGTGTTGTCGGTGTGTGTGTGTGTTGTCGGTGTGTGTGTGTGTGTGTGTTGTCGGTGTGTGTGTGTGTGTGTGTTGTCGGTGTGTGTGTGTGTGTTTGTGTTGTCGGTGTGTGTGTGTGTGTGTTGTGTGTGTGTGTGTTGTCGGTGTGTGTGTGTTTGTCGGTGTGTGTGTGTGTGTGTTGTCGGTGTGTGTGTGTGTGTGTTGTCGGTGTGTGTGTGTGTGTGTTGTCGGTGTGTGTGTGTGTGTGTGTGTGTGTTGTCGGTGTGTGTGTGTGTGTTGTCGGTGTGTGTGTGTGTGTTGTCGGTGTGTGTGTGTGTGTGTGTGTGTGTGTGTGTTGTAGGTGTGTGTGTGTGTGTGTTGTGTGTGTGTGTGTGTGTTGTCGGTGTGTGTGTGTGTGTGTTGTCGGTGTGTGTGTGTGTGTGTGTTGTCGGTGTGTGTGTGTGTGTGTTGTCGGTGTGTGTGTGTGTTGTCGGTGTGTGTGTGTGTGTGTTGTCGGTGTGTGTGTGTGTGTTTTGTCGGTGTGTGTGTGTGTGTGTTGTCGGTGTGTGTGTGTGTGTTGTGTGTGTGTGTGTTGTCGGTGTGTGTGTGTGTTCTCGGTGTGTGTGTTGTCGGTGTGTGTGTGTGTGTGTGTTGTCGTGTGTGTGTGTGTGTTGTCGGTGTGTGTGTGTGTGTGTTGTCGGTGTGTGTGTGTGTTGTCAGTGTGTGTGTGTGTGTGTTGTCGGTGTGTGTGTGTGTGTGTTGTCGGTGTGTGTGTTGTCGGTGTGTGTGTGTGTGTTGTCGGTGTGTGTGTGTGTGTGTTGTCAGTGTGTGTGTGTGTTGCTGGTGTTTGTGTGTGTGTGTGTTGTCGGTGTGTGTGTGTGTGTTGTCGGTGTGTGTGTGTTGTCGGTGTGTGTGTGTGTGTGTGTGTGTGTGTTGTCGGTGTGTGTGTGTGTGTTGTCGGTGTGTGTGTGTGTGTTGTCGGTGTGTTTGTGTGTGTGTGTTGTCGCTGTGTGTGTGTGTGTGTGTTGTCGGTGTGTGTGTGTGTGTGTTGTGTGTGTGTGTGTTGTCGGTGTGTGTGTGTGTTGTCGGTGTGTGTGTGTATGTGTTGTCGGTGTGTGTGTGTGTGTGTGTTGTCGGTGTGTGTGTGTGTGTGTTGTCGGTGTGTGTGTGTGTGTGTTGTCGGTATGTGTGTGTGTGTTGCTGGTGTTTGTGTGTGTGTGTGTTGTCGGTGTGTGTGTGTGTGTTGTCGGTGTGTGTGTGTGTGTGTGTGTGTGTGTGTGTGTGTTGTCGGTGTGTGTGTATGTTTTGTCGGTGTGTGTGTGTGTGTGTGTTGTCGGGGTGTGTGTGTGTGTGTTGTCGGTGTGTGTGTGTGTGTGTGTTGTCGGTGTGTTTGTGTGTGTGTGTGGTCGGTGTGTGTGTGTGTGTGTTGTCGGTGTGTGTGTGTGTGTTGTGTGTGTGTGTGTTGTCGGTGTGTGTGTGTGTGTTGTCGGTGTGTGTGTGTGTGTTCTCGGTGTCTTTGTGTGTGTGTGTGGTCGGTGTGTGTGTGTGTGTGTTGTCGGTGTGTGTGTGTGTGTTGTGTGTGTGTGTGTTGTCGGTGTGTGTGTGTGTGTTGTCGGTGTGTGTGTGTGTGTGTGTTGTCGGTGTGTGTGTGTGTGTGTTTGTGTTGTCGGTGTGTGTGTGTGTGTGTTGTGTGTGTGTGTGTTGTCGGTGTGTGTGTGTGTTGTCGGTGTGTGTGTGTGTGTGTTGTCGGTGTGTGTGTGTGTGTGTTGTCGGTGTGTGTGTGTGTTGTCGGTGTGTGTGTGTGTGTGTGTGTGTTGTCGGTGTGTGTGTGTGTGTTGTCGGTGTGTGTGTGTGTGTTGTCGGTGTGTGTGTGTGTGTGTGTGTGTTGTCGGTGTGTATGTGTGTGTGTTGTCAGTGTGTGTGTGTGTGTGTTGTCGGTGTGTGTGTGTTTATGTGTTGTCGGTGTGTGTGTGTGTGTTGTCGGTGTGTGTGTGTGTTGTCGGTGTGTGTGTGTGTGTGTTGTCGGTTTGTGTGTGTGTGTGTGTGTTGTCGGTGTGTGTGTGTTGTCGGTGTGTGTGTGTGTGTTGTCGGTGTGTGTGTGTGTGTTGTCGGTGTGTGTGTGTGTGTGTTGTCGGTGTGTGTGTGTGTGTGTTGTCGGTGTGTGTGTGTGTGTGTGTTGTCGGTATGTGTGTGTGTGTTGCTGGTGTTTGTGTGTGTGTGTGTTGTCGGTGTGTGTGTGTGTGTTGTCGGTGTGTGTGTGTGTGTGTGTGTGTGTGTGTGTGTTGTCGGTGTGTGTGTGTGTGTTGTCGGGGTGTGTGTGTGTTGTCGGTGTGTGTGTGTGTGTTGTCGGTGTGTTTGTGTGTGTGTGTGGTCGGTGTGTGTGTGTGTGTGTTGTCGGTGTGTGTGTGTGTGTTGTGTGTGTGTGTGTTGTCGGTGTGTGTGTGTGTGTTGTCGGTGTGTGTGTGTGTGTTGTCGGTGTGTGTGTGTGTGTGTGTTGTCGGTGTGTGTGTGTGTGTGTTTGTGTTGTCGGTGTGTGTGTGTGTGTGTTGTGTGTGTGTGTGTTGTCGGTGTGTGTGTGTTTTGTCGGTGTGTGTGTGTGTGTGTTGTCGGTGTGTGTGTGTGTGTGTTGTCGGTGTGTGTGTGTGTGTTGTCGGTGTGTGTGTGTTGTCGGTGTGTGTGTGTGTGTTGTCGGTGTGTGTGTGTGTGTTGTCGGTGTGTGTGTGTGTGTGTTGTGTGTGTGTGTGTGTGTTGTCGGTGTGTGTGTGTGTGTGTTGTCGTTGTGTGTGTGTGTGTGTGTTGTCGGTGTGTGTGTGTGTGTGTTGTCGGTGTGTGTGTGTGTTGTCGGGTGTGTGTGGTGTGTGTTGTCGGTGTGTGTGTGTGTGTGTTGTCGGTGTGTGTGTGTGTGTTGTCGGTGTGTGTGTGTGTTGTCGGTGTGTGTGTGTGTGTGTGTGTTGTCGGTGTGTGTGTGTTATCGGTGTGTGTGTGTGTTGTCGGTGTGTGTGTGTGTGTGTGTGTTGTCGGTGTGTGTGTGTGTGTTGTCGGTGTGTGTGTGTGTGTGTTGTGGGTGTGTTGTCGGTGTGTGTGTGTGTGTGTTGTCGGTGTGTGCGTGTGTGTTTTGTCGGTGTGTGTGTGTGTGTGTGTTGTCGGTGTGTGTGTGTGTGTTGTGTGTGTGTGTGTTGTCGGTGTGTGTGTGTGTTGTCGGTGTGTGTGTTGTCGGTGTGTGTGTGTGTGTGTGTGTGTGTGTGTTGTCGGTGTGTGTGTTTGTGTTGATGGTGTGTGTGTGTGTTGTCAGTGTGTGTGTGTGTGTGTTGTCAGTGTGTGTGTGTGTGTGTGTTGTCGGTGTGTGTGTGTGTGTGTGTTGTCGGTGTGTGTGTGTGTGTGTGTGTTGTCGGTGTGTGTGTGTGTGTGTGTTGTCGGTGTGTGTGTGTGTGTGTTGTCAGTGTGTGTGTGTGTTGCTGGTGTTTGTGTGTGTGTGTGTTGTCGGTGTGTGTGTGTGTGTGTGTGTGTGTTGTCAGTGTGTGTGTGTGTGTTGTCGGTGTGTGTGTGTGTGTTGTCGGTGTGTTTGTGTGTGTGTGTTGTCGCTGTGTGTGTGTGTGTTGTCGGTTTGTGTGTGTGTGTGTTGTGTGTGTGTGTGTTGTCGGTGTGTGTGTGTGTGTTGTCGGTGTGTGTGTGTATGTGTTGTCGGTGTGTGTGTGTGTGTGTTGTCGGTGTGTGTGTGTGTGTGTTTTCGGTGTGTGTGTGTGTTGTCGGTATGTGTGTGTGTGTTGTCGGTGTGTGTGTGTGTGTGTGTGTGTGTGTGTGTGTGTGTTGTCGGTGTGTGTGTGTGTGTGTTGTCGGTGTGTGTGTGTGTGTGTGTTGTCGGGGTGTGTGTGTGTGTGTTGTCGGTGTGTGTGTGTGTGTTGTCGGTGTGTTTGTGTGTGTGTTTGGTCGGTGTGTGTGTGTGTGTGTTGTCGGTGTGTGTGTGTGTGTGTTGTCGGTGTGTGTGTGTGTTGTCGGTATGTGTGTGTGTGTTGCTGGTGTTTGTGTGTGTGTGTGTTGTCGGTGTGTGTGTGTGTGTTGTCGGTGTGTGTGTGTGTGTGTGTGTGTGTGTGTGTGTGTTGTCGGTGTGTGTGTGTGTGTGTTGTCGGTGTGTGTGTGTGTGTGTTGTCGGGGTGTGTGTGTGTGTGTTGTCGGTGTGTGTGTGTGTGTTGTCGGTGTGTTTGTGTGTGTGTTTGGTCGGTGTGTGTGTGTGTGTGTTGTCGGTGTGTGTGTGTGTGTGTTGTGTGTGTGTGTGTTGTCGGTGTGTGTGTGTGTGTTGTCGGTGTGTGTGTGTGTGTTCTCGGTGTGTTTGTGTGTGTGTGTGGTCGGTGTGTGTGTGTGTGTGTTGTAGGTGTGTGTGTGTGTGTGTTGTCGGTGTGTGTGTGTGTGTTGTCGGTGTGTGTGTGTGTGTGTGTTGTCGGTGTGTGTGTGTGTGTGTGTGTTGTCGGTGTGTGTGTTTGTGTTGTAGGTGTGTGTGTGTGTGTTGTCGGTGTGTGTGTGTGTTGTCGGTGTGTGTGTGTGTGTGTGTGTGTGTGTGTTGTCGGTGTGTGTGTGTGTGTTGTCGGTGTGTGTGTGTTGTCGGTGTGTGTGTGTGTGTGTGTTGTCGGTGTGTATGTGTGTGTGTTGTCAGTGTGTGTGTGTGTGTGTTGTCTGTGTTTGTGTTTATGTGTTGTCGGTGTGTGTGTGTGTGTGTTGTCGGTGTGTGTGTGTGTTGTCGGTGTGTGTGTGTGTGTGTTGTCGGTTTGTGTGTGTGTGTGTGTGTTGTCGGTGTGTGTGTGTGTGTTGTCGGTGTGTGTGTGTGTTGTCGGTGTGTGTGTGTTTGTTGTCGGTGTGTGTGTGTGTTGTCGGTGTGTGTGTGTGTGAGTGTTGTGAGTGTGTTGTCGGTGTGTGTGTGTGTGTGTTGTCGGTGTGTGCGTGTGTGTTTTGTCGGTGTGTGTGTGTGTGTGTTGTCGGTGTGTGTGTGTGTGTTGTGTGTGTGTGTGTTGTCGGTGTGTGTGTGTTTATGTGTTGTCGGTGTGTGTGTGTGTGTTGTCGGTGTGTGTGTGTGTGTTGTCGGTGTGTGTGTGTGTTGTCGGTGTGTGTGTGTGTGTTGTCGGTGTGTGTGTGTGTGTGTGTTGTCGGTGTGTGTGTGTGTTGTCGGTGTGTGTGTGTGTGTGTGTGTTGTCGTTGTGTGTGTGTGTGTGTGTGTTGTCGGTGTGTGTGTGGGTGTGTGTGTGTTGTGTGTGTGTTGTCGGTGTGTGTGTGTGTGTGTTGTCGGTGTGTGTGTGTGTGTTGTCGGTGTGTGTGTGTGTGTGTTGTCGGTGTGTGTGTGTGTGTGTGTGTTGTCGGTGTGTGTGTGTTATCGGTGTGTGTGTGTGTGTGTGTGTTGTCGGTGTGTGTGTGTGTGTTGTCGGTGTGTGTGTGTGTGTGTGTTGTCGGTGTGTGTGTGTGTTGTCGGTGTTTGTGTGTGTGTGTGTGTTGTCGGTGTGTGTGTGTGTGTGTGTGTTGTCGGTGTGTGTGTGGGTGTGTGTGTGTTGTGTGTGTGTTGTCGGTGTGTGTGTGTGTGTGTTGTCGGTGTGTGTGTGTGTGTTGTCGGTGTGTGTGTGTGTGTGTTGTCGGTGTGTGTGTGTGTGTGTGTGTGTTGTCGGTGTGTGTGTGTTATCGGTGTGTGTGTGTGTGTGTGTTGTCGGTGTGTGTGTGTGTGTGTGTGTGTGTGTTGTCGGTGTGTGTGTGTGTGTGTTGTCGGTGTGTGTGTGTGTGTGTGTTGTCGGTGTGTGTGTGTTGTCGGTGTGTGTGTGTGTGTGTTGTGGGTGTGTTGTCGGTGTGTGTGTGTGTGTGTGTTGTCGGTGTGTGCGTGTGTGTTTTGTCGGTGTGTGTGTGTTGTGTGTGTGTGTGTTGTCGGTGTGTGTGTGTGTTGTCGGTGTGTGTGTGTGTGTGTGTGTGTTGTCGGTGTGTGTGTGTGTGTTGTCGGTGTGTGTGTGTGTGTGTTGTCGGTGTGTGTGTGTGTGTTGTCGGTGTGTGTGTGTGTGTGTTGTCGGTGTGTGTGTGTGTGTGTGTGTGTGTGTGTTGTCGGTGTGTGTGTGTGTGTTGTCGGTGTGTGTGTGTGTGTGTTGTCGGTGTGTGTGTGTGTGTGTTGTCGGTGTGTGTGTGTGTGTGTTGTTGGTGTGTGTGTGTGTGTTGTCGGTGTGTTTGTGTGTGTGTGTTGTCGCTGTCTGTGTGTGTTGTCGGTGTGTGTGTGTGTGTTGTCGGTGTGTGTGTGTGTGTGTGTTGTCGGTGTGTGTGTGTGTGTGTGTTGTCGGTGTGTGTGTGTGTGTGTTGTCGGTATGTGTGTGTGTGTTGCTGGTGTTTGTGTGTGTGTGTGTTGTCGGTGTGTGTGTGTGTGTTGTCGGTGTGTGTGTGTGTGTGTGTTGTCGGTGTGTGTGTGTGTGTTGTCGGTGTGTGTGTGTGTGTGTTGTCGGTGTGTTTGTGTGTGTGTGTGGTCGGTGTGTGTGTGTGTGTTGTCGGTGTGTGTGTGTTGTGTGTGTGTGTGTTGTCGGTGTGTGTGTTTGTTGTCGGTGTGTGTGTGTGTGTGTTGTCGGTGTGTGTGTGTGTGTGTGTGTTGTCGGTGTGTGTGTGTGTGTTTGTGTTGTCGGTGTGTGTGTGTGTGTGTTGTGTGTGTGTGTGTGTTGTCGGTGTGTGTGTGTGTTGTCGGTGTGTGTGTGTGTGTGTTTTGTCGGTGTGTGTGTGTGTGTGTTGTCGGTGTGTGTGTGTGTTGTCGGTGTGTGTGTGTGTGTGTGTGTGTGTTGTCGGTGTGTGTGTGTGTGTTGTCGGTGTGTGTGTGTGTGTTGTCGGTGTGTGTGTGTGTGTGTTGTCGGTGTGTATGTGTGTGTGTTGTCAGTGTGTTTGTGTGTGTGTTGTCGGTGTGTGTGTGTTTATGTGTTGTCGGTGTGTGTGTGTTTATGTGTTGTCGGTGTGTGTGTGTGTGTTGTCGGTGTGTGTGTGTGTGTTGTCGGTGTGTGTGTGTGTGTGTTGTCGGTGTGTGTGTGTTGTCGGTGTGTGTGTGTGTGTGTGTGTTGTCGGTGTGTGTGTGTTGTCGGTGTGTGTGTGTTGTCGGTGTGTGTGTGTGTTGTCGGTGTGTGTGTGTGTGTTGTGTGTGTGTGTGTTGTCGGTGTGTGTGTTTGTGTGTTGTCGGTGTGTGTGAGTGTGTGTGTGTTGTCGGTGTGTGTGTGTTGTCGGTGTGTGTGTGTGTGTTGTCGGTGTGTGTGTGTGTGTTGTCGGTGTTGTGTGTGTGTGTTGTCGGTGTGTGTGTGTGTTGTCGGTGTGTGTGTGTGTGTTCTCGGTGTGTTTGTGTGTGTGTGTGGTCGGTGTGTGTGTGTGTGTGTTGTAGGTGTGTGTGTGTGTGTGTTGTGTGTGTGTGTGTTGTTGGTGTGTGTGTGTGTGTTGTCGGTGTGTGTGTGTGTGTGTTGTCGGTGTGTGTGTGTGTGTGTTTGTGTTGTCGGTGTGTGTGTGTGTGTGTTGTGTGTGTGTGTGTTGTCGGTGTGTGTGTGTGTTGTCGGTGTGTGTGTGTGTGTTGTCGGTGTGTGTGTGTGTGTGTTGTCGGTGTGTGTGTGTGTTGTCGGTGTGTGTGTGTGTGTGTGTGTGTGTGTGTGTTGTCGGTGTGTGTGTGTGTGTGTTGTCGGGGTGTGTGTGTGTGTGTTGTCGGTGTGTGTGTGTGTGTTGTCGGTGTGTTTGTGTGTGTGTGTGGTCGGTGTGTGTGTGTGTGTGTTGTCGGTGTGTGTGTGTGTGTTGTGTGTGTGTGTGTTGTCGGTGTGTGTGTGTGTGTTCTCGGTGTGTTTGTGTGTGTGTGTGGTCGGTGTGTGTGTGTGTGTGTTGTCGGTGTGTGTGTGTGTGTTGTGTGTGTGTGTTGTCGGTGTGTGTGTGTGTGTTGTCGGTGTGTGTGTGTGTGTGTGTGTGTGTTGTCGGTGTGTGTGTGTGTGTTTGTGTTGTCGGTGTGTGTGTGTGTGTGTGTGTTGTCGGTGTGTGTGTGTGTTGTCGGTGTGTGTGTGTGTGTGTGTTGTAGGTGTGTGTGTGTGTGTGTTGTCGGTGTGTGTGTGTGTGTGTTGTCGGTGTGTGTGAGTGTGTGTGTGTTGTCGGTGTGTGTGTGTGTGTTGTCGGTGTGTGTGTGTGTGTGTTGTCGGGGTGTGTGTGTGTGTGTTGTCGGTGTGTGTGTGTGTGTTGTCGGTGTGTTTGTGTGTGTGTGTGGTCGGTGTGTGTGTGTGTGTGTTGTCGGTGTGTGTGTGTGTGTTGTGTGTGTGTGTGTTGTCGGTGTGTGTGTGTGTGTTGTCGGTGTGTGTGTGTGTGTTCTCGGTGTGTTTGTGTGTGTGTGTGGTCGGTGTGTGTGTGTGTGTGTTGTCGGTGTGTGTGTGTGTGTTGTGTGTGTGTGTTGTCGGTGTGTGTGTGTGTGTTGTCGGTGTGTGTGTGTGTGTGTGTTGTAGGTGTGTGTGTGTGTGTGTTGTCGGTGTGTGTGTGTGTTGTCGGTGTGTGTGTGTGTGTGTGTGTGTCTGTGTTGTCGGTGTGTGTGTGTGTGTTGTCGGTGTGTGTGTGTGTGTTGTCGGTGTGTGTGTGTGTGTGTGTTGTCGGTGTGTATGTGTGTGTGTTGTCAGTGTGTGTGTGTGTGTGTTGTCGGTGTGTGTGTGTTTATGTGTTGTCGGTGTGTGTGTGTGTGTGTTGTCGGTGTGTGTGTGTGTTGTCGGTGTGTGTGTGTGTGTGTTGTCGGTTTGTGTGTGTGTGTGTGTGTTGTCGGTGTGTATGTGTGTGTGTTGTCAGTGTGTGTGTGTGTGTGTTGTCGGTGTGTGTGTGTTTATGTGTTGTCGGTGTGTGTGTGTGTGTGTTGTCGGTGTGTGTGTGTGTTGTCGGTGTGTGTGTGTGTGTGTTGTCGGTTTGTGTGTGTGTGTGTGTGTTGTCGGTGTGTGTGTGTGTGTTGTCGGTGTGTGTGTGTGTTGTCGGTGTGTGTGTGTGTGTTGTCGGTGTCTGTGTGTGTTGTCGGTGTGTGTGTGTGTGAGTGTTGTGAGTGTGTTGTCGGTGTGTGTGTGTGTGTGTTGTCGGTGTGTGCGTGTGTGTTTTGTCGGTGTGTGTGTGTGTGTGTGTTGTCGGTGTGTGTGTGTGTGTTGTGTGTGTGTGTGTTGTCGGTGTGTGTGTGTGAGTGTGTGTGTTGTCGGTGTGTGTGTGTGTGTTGTCGGTGTGTGTGTGTGTGTGTGTTGTCGGTGTGTGTGTGTGTGTGTTGTCGGTGTGTGTGTGTGTGTTGTCGGTGTGTGTGTGTGTGTGTGTTGTCGGTGTGTATGTGTGTGTGTTGTCAGTGTGTGTGTGTGTGTGTTGTCGGTGTGTGTGTGTTTATGTGTTGTCGGTGTGTGTGTGTGTGTGTTGTCGGTGTGTGTGTGTGTGTTGTCGGTGTGTGTGTGTGTTGTCGGTGTGTGTGTGTGTGTTGTCGGTGTGTGTGTGTGTGTGTGTGTTGTCGGTGTGTGTGTGTGTTGTCGGTGTGTGTGTGTGTGTGTGTGTTGTCGGTGTGTGTGTGTGTGTGTGTGTTGTCGGTGTGTGTGTGGGTGTGTGTGTGTTGTGTGTGTGTTGTCGGTGTGGGTGTGTGTGTGTTGTCGGTGTGTGTGTGTGTGTTGTCGGTGTGTGTGTGTGTGTGTTGTCGGTGTGTGTGTGTGTGTGTGTGTGTTGTCGGTGTGTGTGTGTTATCGGTGTGTGTGTGTGTGTGTGTTGTCGGTGTGTGTGTGTGTGTGTGTTGTCGGTGTGTGTGTGTGTGTGTGTTGTCGGTGTGTGTGTGTTGTCGGTGTGTGTGTGTGTGTTGTGGGTGTGTTGTCGGTGTGTGTGTGTGTGTTGTCGTTGTGTGCGTGTGTGTTTTGTCGGTGTGTTGTGTGTGTGTGTGTTGTCGGTGTGTGTGTGTGTTGTCGGTGTGTGTGTGTGTGTGTGTGTTGTCGGTGTGTGTGTGTGTGTTGTCGGTGTGTGTGTGTGTGTGTGTTGTCGGTGTGTGTGTGTGTGTTGTCGGTGTGTGTGTGTGTGTTGTCGGTGTGTGTGTGTGTGTTGTCGGTGTGTGTGTGTGTGTGTGTGTGTGTGTGTGTTGTCGGTGTGTGTGTGTGTGTTGTCGGTGTGTGTGTGTGTGTGTTGTTGGTGTGTGTGTGTGTGTTGTCGGTGTGTTTGTGTGTGTGTGTTGTCGCTGTCTGTGTGTGTTGTCGGTGTGTGTGTGTGTGTTGTCGGTGTGTGTGTGTGTGTGTGTGTGTGTGTTGTCGGTGTGTGTGTGTGTGTTGTCGGTGTGTGTGTGTGTATGTGTTGTCGGTGTGTGTGTGTGTGTGTGTTGTCGGTGTGTGTGTGTGTGTGTTGTCGGTGTGTGTGTGTGTGTGTTGTCGGTATGTGTGTGTGTGTTGCTGGTGTTTGTGTGTGTGTGTGTTGTCGGTGTGTGTGTGTTGTCGGTGTGTGTGTGTGTGTGTGTGTGTGTGTGTGTGTGTGTGTGTTGTCGGTGTGTGTGTGTGTGTTGTCGGTGTGTGTGTGTGTGTTGTCGGTGTGTGTGTGTGTGTTGTCGGTGTGTGTGTGTGTGTTGTCGGTGTGTTTGTGTGTGTGTGTGGTCGGTGTGTGTGTGTGTGTGTTGTCGGTGTGTGTGTGTTGTGTGTGTGTGTGTTGTCGGTGTGTGTGTTTGTTGTCGGTGTGTGTGTGTGTGTGTGTGTTGTTGGTGTGTGTGTGTGTGTGTGTGTTGTTGGTGTGTGTGTGTGTGTGTGTTTGTGTTGTCGGTGTGTGTGTGTGTGTGTGTGTTGTGTGTGTGTGTGTTGTCGGTGTGTGTGTGTGTTGTCGGTGTGTGTGTGTGTGTGTTTTGTCGGTGTGTGTGTGTGTGTGTTGTCGGTGTGTGTGTGTGTTGTCGGTGTGTGTGTGTGTGTGTGTGTGTGTTGTCGGTGTGTGTGTGTGTGTTGTCGGTGTGTGTGTGTGTGTGTTGTCGGTGTGTGTGTGTGTGTTGTCGGTGTGTATGTGTGTGTGTTGTCAGTGTGTGTGTGTGTGTGTTGTCGGTGTGTGTGTGTTTATGTGTTGTCGGTGTGTGTGTGTGTGTTGTCGGTGTGTGTGTGTGTGTTGTCGGTGTGTGTGTGTGTGTGTTGTCGGTGTGTGTGTGTGTGTGTGTGTTGTCGGTGTGTGTGTGGGTGTGTGTGTGTTGTGTGTGTGTTGTCGGTGTGTGTGTGTGTGTGTTGTCGGTGTGTGTGTGTGTGTTGTCGGTGTGTGTGTGTGTGTGTTGTCGGTGTGTGTGTGTGTGTGTGTGTTGTCGGTGTGTGTGTGTTATCGGTGTGTGTGTGTGTGTGTGTTGTCGGTGTGTGTGTGTGTGTGTTGTCGGTGTGTGTGTGTGTGTGTGTTGTCGGTGTGTGTGTGTTGTCGGTGTGTGTGTGTGTGTGTTGTGGGTGTGTTGTCGGTGTGTGTGTGTGTGTGTGTTGTCGGTGTGTGCGTGTGTGTTTTGTCGGTGTGTGTGTGTTGTGTGTGTGTGTGTTGTCGGTGTGTGTGTGTGTTGTCGGTGTGTGTGTGTGTGTGTGTGTGTGTGTTGTCGGTGTGTGTGTGTGTGTTGTCGGTGTGTGTGTGTGTGTGTGTTGTCGGTGTGTGTGTGTGTGTGTGTTGTCGGTGTGTGTGTGTGTGTTGTCGGTGTGTGTGTGTGTGTTGTCGGTGTGTGTGTGTGTGTGTGTGTGTGTGTGTTGTCGGTGTGTGTGTGTGTGTTGTCGGTGTGTGTGTGTGTGTGTTGTTGGTGTGTGTGTGTGTGTTGTCGGTGTGTTTGTGTGTGTGTGTTGTCGCTGTCTGTGTGTGTTGTCGGTGTGTGTGTGTGTGTTGTCGGTGTGTGTGTGTGTGTGTGTGTGTTGTCGGTGTGTGTGTGTGTGTTGTCGGTGTGTGTGTGTGTATGTGTTGTCGGTGTGTGTGTGTGTGTGTGTTGTCGGTGTGTGTGTGTGTGTGTGTTGTCGGTGTGTGTGTGTGTGTGTTGTCGGTATGTGTGTGTGTGTTGCTGGTGTTTGTGTGTGTGTGTGTTGTCGGTGTGTGTGTGTTGTCGGTGTGGTGTGTGTGTGTGTGTGTGTGTGTGTGTGTGTGTGTGTGTTGTCGGTGTGTGTGTGTGTGTTGTCGGTGTGTGTGTGTGTGTGTGTTGTCGGTGTGTGTGTGTGTGTTGTCGGTGTGTGTGTGTGTGTTGTCGGTGTGTTTGTGTGTGTGTGTGGTCGGTGTGTGTGTGTGTGTGTGTTGTCGGTGTGTGTGTGTTGTGTGTGTGTGTGTTGTCGGTGTGTGTGTTTGTTGTCGGTGTGTGTGTGTGTGTGTGTGTTGTCGGTGTGTGTGTGTGTGTGTGTGTTGTCGGTGTGTGTGTGTGTGTTGTCGGTGTTGTGTGTGTGTGTGTTGTCGGTGTGTGTGTGTGTGTGTGTGTGTGTTGTCGGTGTGTGTGTGTTGTCGGTGTGTGTGTGTGTGTGTTGTCGGTGTGTGTGTGTTGTCAGTGTGTGTGTGTGTGTGTTGCTGGTGTTTGTGTGTGTGTGTGTTGTCGGTGTGTGTGTGTGTGTGTGTGTGTGTTGTCGGTGTGTGTGTGTGTGTTGCTGGTGTTTGTGTGTGTGTGTGTTGTCGGTGTGTGTGTGTGTGTGTGTGTGTGTTGTCGGTGTGTGCGTGTGTGTTTTGTCGGTGTGTGTGTGTGTGTTGTGTGTGTGTGTGTTGTCGGTGTGTGTGTGTGTTGTCGGTGTGTGTGTGTGTTGTCGGTGTGTGTGTGTGTGTGTGTGTGTGTTGTCGGTGTGTGTGTGTGTGTTGTCGGTGTGTGTGTGTTGTCGGTGTGTGTGTGTGTGTGTGTGTGTGTGTGGTGTGTGTGTGTGTGTGTTGTCGGTGTGTGTGTGTGTGTTGTCGGTGTGTGTGTGTGTGTGTTGTCGGTGTGTGTGTGTGTGTTGTCGGTGTGTGTGTGTGTGTTGTCGGTGTGTTTGTGTGTGTGTGTGGTCGGTGTGTGTGTGTGTGTGTTGTCGGTGTGTGTGTGTTGTGTGTGTGTGTGTTGTCGATGTGTGTGTTTGTTGTCGGTGTGTGTGTGTGTGTGTGTGTTGTCGGTGTGTGTGTGTGTGTGTGTGTTGTGTGTGTGTGTGTTGTCGGTGTGTGTGTGTGTTGTCGGTGTGTGTGTGTGTGTTGTCGGTGTGTGTGTGTGTGTGTGTGTGTGTGTGTGTGTGTTGTCGGTGTGTGTGTGTGTGTGTTGTCGGTGTGTGTGTGTGTGTGTTGTCGGGGTGTGTGTGTGTGTGTTGTCGGTGTGTGTGTGTGTGTTGTCGGTGTGTTTGTGTGTGTGTTTGGTCGGTGTGTGTGTGTGTGTGTTGTCGGTGTGTGTGTGTGTGTGTTGTGTGTGTGTGTGTTGTCGGTGTGTGTGTGTGTGTTGTCGGTGTGTGTGTGTGTGTTCTCGGTGTGTTTGTGTGTGTGTGTGGTCGGTGTGTGTGTGTGTGTGTTGTAGGTGTGTGTGTGTGTGTGTTGTGTGTGTGTGTGTTGTCGGTGTGTGTGTGTGTGTTGTCGGTGTGTGTGTGTGTGTGTGTTGTCGGTGTGTGTGTGTGTGTGTGTGTTGTCGGTGTGTGTGTGTGTGTGTTTGTGTTGTAGGTGTGTGTGTGTGTGTTGTCGGTGTGTGTGTGTGTTGTCGGTGTGTGTGTGTGTGTGTGTGTGTGTGTGTTGTCGGTGTGTGTGTGTGTGTTGTCGGTGTGTGTGTGTTGTCGGTGTGTGTGTGTGTGTGTGTTGTCGGTGTGTATGTGTGTGTGTTGTCAGTGTGTGTGTGTGTGTGTTGTCTGTGTTTGTGTTTATGTGTTGTCGGTGTGTGTGTGTGTGTGTTGTCGGTGTGTGTGTGTGTTGTCGGTGTGTGTGTGTGTGTGTTGTCGGTTTGTGTGTGTGTGTGTGTGTTGTCGGTGTGTGTGTGTGTGTTGTCGGTGTGTGTGTGTGTTGTCGGTGTGTGTGTGTTTGTTGTCGGTGTGTGTGTGTGTTGTCGGTGTGTGTGTGTGTGAGTGTTGTGAGTGTGTTGTCGGTGTGTGTGTGTGTGTGTTGTCGGTGTGTGCGTGTGTGTTTTGTCGGTGTGTGTGTGTGTGTGTTGTCGGTGTGTGTGTGTGTGTTGTCGGTGTGTGTGTGTGTGTGTGTTGTCGGTGTGTGTGTGTGTTGTCGGTGTGTGTGTGTGTGTGTGTGTTGTCGGTGTGTGTGTGTGTGTGTGTGTTGTCGGTGTGTGTGTGGGTGTGTGTGTGTTGTGTGTGTGTTGTCGGTGTGTGTGTGTGTGTGTTGTCGGTGTGTGTGTGTGTGTTGTCGGTGTGTGTGTGTGTGTGTTGTCGGTGTGTGTGTGTGTGTGTGTGTTGTCGGTGTGTGTGTGTTATCGGTGTGTGTGTGTGTGTGTGTTGTCGGTGTGTGTGTGTGTGTTGTCGGTGTGTGTGTGTGTGTGTGTTGTCGGTGTGTGTGTGTGTTGTCGGTGTGTGTGTGTGTGTTGTCGGTGTGTGTGTGTGTGTGTGTTGTCGGTGTGTGTGTGTGTTGTCGGTGTGTGTGTGTGTGTGTGTGTTGTCGGTGTGTGTGTGTGTGTGTGTGTTGTCGGTGTGTGTGTGGGTGTGTGTGTGTTGTGTGTGTGTTGTCGGTGTGTGTGTGTGTGTGTTGTCGGTGTGTGTGTGTGTGTTGTCGGTGTGTGTGTGTGTGTGTTGTCGGTGTGTGTGTGTGTGTGTGTGTTGTCGGTGTGTGTGTGTTATCGGTGTGTGTGTGTGTGTGTGTGTTGTCGGTGTGTGTGTGTGTGTTGTCGGTGTGTGTGTGTGTGTGTGTTGTCGGTGTGTGTGTGTGTTGTCGGTGTGTGTGTGTGTGTGTGTGTTGTCGGTGTGTGTGTGTGTGTGTGTGTTGTCGGTGTGTGTGTGGGTGTGTGTGTGTTGTGTGTGTGTTGTCGGTGTGTGTGTGTGTGTGTTGTCGGTGTGTGTGTGTGTGTTGTCGGTGTGTGTGTGTGTGTGTTGTCGGTGTGTGTGTGTGTGTGTGTGTTGTCGGTGTGTGTGTGTTATCGGTGTGTGTGTGTGTGTGTGTTGTCGGTGTGTGTGTGTGTGTGTGTGTGTGTGTGTTGTCGGTGTGTGTGTGTGTGTGTTGTCGGTGTGTGTGTGTGTGTGTGTTGTCGGTGTGTGTGTGTTGTCGGTGTGTGTGTGTGTGTGTTGTGGGTGTGTTGTCGGTGTGTGTGTGTGTGTGTGTTGTCGGTGTGTGCGTGTGTGTTTTGTCGGTGTGTGTGTGTTGTGTGTGTGTGTGTTGTCGGTGTGTGTGTGTGTTGTCGGTGTGTGTGTGTGTGTGTGTGTGTTGTCGGTGTGTGTGTGTGTGTTGTCGGTGTGTGTGTGTGTGTGTTGTCGGTGTGTGTGTGTGTGTTGTCGGTGTGTGTGTGTGTGTGTTGTCGGTGTGTGTGTGTGTGTGTGTGTGTGTGTGTTGTCGGTGTGTGTGTGTGTGTTGTCGGTGTGTGTGTGTGTGTGTTGTCGGTGTGTGTGTGTGTGTGTTGTCGGTGTGTGTGTGTGTGTGTTGTTGGTGTGTGTGTGTGTGTTGTCGGTGTGTTTGTGTGTGTGTGTTGTCGCTGTCTGTGTGTGTTGTCGGTGTGTGTGTGTGTGTTGTCGGTGTGTGTGTGTGTGTGTGTGTGTTGTCGGTGTGTGTGTGTGTGTGTGTTGTCGGTGTGTGTGTGTGTGTGTTGTCGGTATGTGTGTGTGTGTTGCTGGTGTTTGTGTGTGTGTGTGTTGTCGGTGTGTGTGTGTGTGTTGTCGGTGTGTGTGTGTGTGTGTGTTGTCGGTGTGTGTGTGTTGTCGGTGTGTGTGTGTGTGTGTTGTCGGTGTGTTTGTGTGTGTGTGTGGTCGGTGTGTGTGTGTGTGTTGTCGGTGTGTGTGTGTTGTGTGTGTGTGTGTTGTCGGTGTGTGTGTTTGTTGTCGGTGTGTGTGTGTGTGTGTGTGTTGTCGGTGTGTGTGTGTGTGTGTGTGTTGTCGGTGTGTGTGTGTGTGTGTGTTTGTGTTGTCGGTGTGTGTGTGTGTGTGTTGTCGGTGTGTGTGTGTGTGTTGTCGGTGTGTGTGTGTGTGTGTGTTGTCGGTGTGTGTGTGTGTTGTCGGTGTGTGTGTGTGTGTGTGTGTTGTCGGTGTGTGTGTGTGTGTGTGTGTTGTCGGTGTGTGTGTGGGTGTGTGTGTGTTGTGTGTGTGTTGTCGGTGTGTGTGTGTGTGTGTTGTCGGTGTGTGTGTGTGTGTTGTCGGTGTGTGTGTGTGTGTGTTGTCGGTGTGTGTGTGTGTGTGTGTGTTGTCGGTGTGTGTGTGTTATCGGTGTGTGTGTGTGTGTGTGTTGTCGGTGTGTGTGTGTGTGTTGTCGGTGTGTGTGTGTGTGTGTGTTGTCGGTGTGTGTGTGTGTTGTCGGTGTGTGTGTGTGTGTTGTCGGTGTGTGTGTGTGTGTGTGTTGTCGGTGTGTGTGTGTGTTGTCGGTGTGTGTGTGTGTGTGTGTGTTGTCGGTGTGTGTGTGTGTGTGTGTGTTGTCGGTGTGTGTGTGGGTGTGTGTGTGTTGTGTGTGTGTTGTCGGTGTGTGTGTGTGTGTGTTGTCGGTGTGTGTGTGTGTGTTGTCGGTGTGTGTGTGTGTGTGTTGTCGGTGTGTGTGTGTGTGTGTGTGTTGTCGGTGTGTGTGTGTTATCGGTGTGTGTGTGTGTGTGTGTGTTGTCGGTGTGTGTGTGTGTGTTGTCGGTGTGTGTGTGTGTGTGTGTTGTCGGTGTGTGTGTGTGTTGTCGGTGTGTGTGTGTGTGTGTGTGTTGTCGGTGTGTGTGTGTGTGTGTGTGTTGTCGGTGTGTGTGTGGGTGTGTGTGTGTTGTGTGTGTGTTGTCGGTGTGTGTGTGTGTGTGTTGTCGGTGTGTGTGTGTGTGTTGTCGGTGTGTGTGTGTGTGTGTTGTCGGTGTGTGTGTGTGTGTGTGTGTTGTCGGTGTGTGTGTGTTATCGGTGTGTGTGTGTGTGTGTGTTGTCGGTGTGTGTGTGTGTGTGTGTGTGTGTGTGTTGTCGGTGTGTGTGTGTGTGTGTTGTCGGTGTGTGTGTGTGTGTGTGTTGTCGGTGTGTGTGTGTTGTCGGTGTGTGTGTGTGTGTGTTGTGGGTGTGTTGTCGGTGTGTGTGTGTGTGTGTGTTGTCGGTGTGTGCGTGTGTGTTTTGTCGGTGTGTGTGTGTTGTGTGTGTGTGTGTTGTCGGTGTGTGTGTGTGTTGTCGGTGTGTGTGTGTGTGTGTGTGTGTGTTGTCGGTGTGTGTGTGTGTGTTGTCGGTGTGTGTGTGTGTGTGTTGTCGGTGTGTGTGTGTGTGTTGTCGGTGTGTGTGTGTGTGTGTTGTCGGTGTGTGTGTGTGTGTGTGTGTGTGTGTGTTGTCGGTGTGTGTGTGTGTGTTGTCGGTGTGTGTGTGTGTGTGTTGTCGGTGTGTGTGTGTGTGTGTTGTCGGTGTGTGTGTGTGTGTGTTGTTGGTGTGTGTGTGTGTGTTGTCGGTGTGTTTGTGTGTGTGTGTTGTCGCTGTCTGTGTGTGTTGTCGGTGTGTGTGTGTGTGTTGTCGGTGTGTGTGTGTGTGTGTGTGTGTTGTCGGTGTGTGTGTGTGTGTGTGTTGTCGGTGTGTGTGTGTGTGTGTTGTCGGTATGTGTGTGTGTGTTGCTGGTGTTTGTGTGTGTGTGTGTTGTCGGTGTGTGTGTGTGTGTTGTCGGTGTGTGTGTGTGTGTGTGTTGTCGGTGTGTGTGTGTTGTCGGTGTGTGTGTGTGTGTGTGTGTTGTCGGTGTGTTTGTGTGTGTGTGTGGTCGGTGTGTGTGTGTGTGTTGTCGGTGTGTGTGTGTTGTGTGTGTGTGTGTTGTCGGTGTGTGTGTTTGTTGTCGGTGTGTGTGTGTGTGTGTGTGTTGTCGGTGTGTGTGTGTGTGTGTGTGTTGTCGGTGTGTGTGTGTGTGTGTGTTTGTGTTGTCGGTGTGTGTGTGTGTGTGTTGTCGGTGTGTGTGTGTGTTGTCGGTGTGTGTGTGTGTGTGTTTTGTCGGTGTGTGTGTGTGTGTGTTGTCGGTGTGTGTGTGTGTTGTCGGTGTGTGTGTGTGTGTGTGTGTGTGTTGTCGGTGTGTGTGTGTGTGTTGTCGGTGTGTGTGTGTGTGTTGTCGGTGTGTGTGTGTGTGTGTTGTCGGTGTGTATGTGTGTGTGTTGTCAGTGTGTTTGTGTGTGTGTTGTCGGTGTGTGTGTGTTTATGTGTTGTCGGTGTGTGTGTGTGTGTTGTCGGTGTGTGTGTGTGTGTTGTCGGTGTGTGTGTGTGTGTGTTGTCGGTGTGTGTGTGTTGTCGGTGTGTGTGTGTGTGTTGTCGGTGTGTGTGTGTTGTCGGTGTGTGTGTGTTGTCGGTGTGTGTGTGTGTTGTCGGTGTGTGTGTGTGTGTTGTGTGTGTGTGTGTTGTCGGTGTGTGTGTTTGTGTGTTGTCGGTGTGTGTGAGTGTGTGTGTGTTGTCGGTGTGTGTGTGTTGTCGGTGTGTGTGTGTGTGTGTGTTGTCAGTGTGTGTGTGTGTGTGTTGTCGGTGTGTGTGTGTGTGTTGTCGGTGTGTGTGTGTGTGTTGTCGGTGTTGTGTGTGTGTGTTGTCGGTGTGTGTGTGTGTTGTCGGTGTGTGTGTGTGTGGTCGGTGTGTGTGTGTGTGTGTTGTAGGTGTGTGTGTGTGTGTGTTGTGTGTGTGTGTGTTGTCGGTGTGTGTGTGTGTGTTGTCGGTGTGTGTGTGTGTGTGTTGTCGGTGTGTGTGTGTGTGTGTGTTGTCGGTGTGTGTGTGTGTGTGTTTGTGTTGTCGGTGTGTGTGTGTGTGTGTTGTGTGTGTGTGTGTTGTCGGTGTGTGTGTGTGTTGTCGGTGTGTGTGTGTGTGTTGTCGGTGTGTGTGTGTGTGTGTTGTCGGTGTGTGTGTGTGTTGTCGGTGTGTGTGTGTGTGTGTGTGTGTGTGTGTGTTGTCGGTGTGTGTGTGTGTGTGTTGTCGGGGTGTGTGTGTGTGTGTTGTCGGTGTGTGTGTGTGTGTTGTCGGTGTGTTTGTGTGTGTGTGTGGTCGGTGTGTGTGTGTGTGTGTTGTCGGTGTGTGTGTGTGTGTTGTGTGTGTGTGTGTTGTCGGTGTGTGTGTGTGTGTTCTCGGTGTGTTTGTGTGTGTGTGTGGTCGGTGTGTGTGTGTGTGTGTTGTCGGTGTGTGTGTGTGTGTTGTGTGTGTGTGTTGTCGGTGTGTGTGTGTGTGTTGTCGGTGTGTGTGTGTGTGTGTGTGTGTGTTGTCGGTGTGTGTGTGTGTGTTTGTGTTGTCGGTGTGTGTGTGTGTGTGTGTGTTGTCGGTGTGTGTGTGTGTTGTCGGTGTGTGTGTGTGTGTGTGTTGTAGGTGTGTGTGTGTGTGTGTTGTCGGTGTGTGTGTGTGTGTTGTCGGTGTGTGTGAGTGTGTGTGTGTTGTCGGTGTGTGTGTGTGTGTTGTCGGTGTGTGTGTGTGTGTGTTGTCGGGGTGTGTGTGTGTGTGTTGTCGGTGTGTGTGTGTGTGTTGTCGGTGTGTTTGTGTGTGTGTGTGGTCGGTGTGTGTGTGTGTGTGTTGTCGGTGTGTGTGTGTGTGTTGTGTGTGTGTGTGTTGTCGGTGTGTGTGTGTGTTGTCGGTGTGTGTGTGTGTGTTCTCGGTGTGTTTGTGTGTGTGTGTGGTCGGTGTGTGTGTGTGTGTGTTGTCGGTGTGTGTGTGTGTGTTGTGTGTGTGTGTTGTCGGTGTGTGTGTGTGTGTTGTCGGTGTGTGTGTGTGTGTGTGTTGTAGGTGTGTGTGTGTGTGTGTTGTCGGTGTGTGTGTGTGTTGTCGGTGTGTGTGTGTGTGTGTGTGTGTCTGTGTTGTCGGTGTGTGTGTGTGTGTTGTCGGTGTGTGTGTGTGTGTTGTCGGTGTGTGTGTGTGTGTGTGTTGTCGGTGTGTATGTGTGTGTGTTGTCAGTGTGTGTGTGTGTGTGTTGTCGGTGTGTGTGTGTTTATGTGTTGTCGGTGTGTGTGTGTGTGTGTTGTCGGTGTGTGTGTGTGTTGTCGGTGTGTGTGTGTGTGTGTTGTCGGTTTGTGTGTGTGTGTGTGTGTTGTCGGTGTGTATGTGTGTGTGTTGTCAGTGTGTGTGTGTGTGTGTTGTCGGTGTGTGTGTGTTTATGTGTTGTCGGTGTGTGTGTGTGTGTGTTGTCGGTGTGTGTGTGTGTTGTCGGTGTGTGTGTGTGTGTGTTGTCGGTTTGTGTGTGTGTGTGTGTGTTGTCGGTGTGTGTGTGTGTGTTGTCGGTGTGTGTGTGTGTTGTCGGTGTGTGTGTGTGTGTTGTCGGTGTGTGTGTGTGTTGTCGGTGTGTGTGTGTGTGAGTGTTGTGAGTGTGTTGTCGGTGTGTGTGTGTGTGTGTTGTCGGTGTGTGCGTGTGTGTTTTGTCGGTGTGTGTGTGTGTGTGTGTTGTCGGTGTGTGTGTGTGTGTTGTGTGTGTGTGTGTTGTCGGTGTGTGTGTGTGAGTGTGTGTGTTGTCGGTGTGTGTGTGTGTGTTGTCGGTGTGTGTGTGTGTGTGTGTTGTCGGTGTGTGTGTGTGTGTTGTCGGTGTGTGTGTTTATGTGTTGTCGGTGTGTGTGTGTGTGTGTTGTCGGTGTGTGTGTGTGTGTTGTCGGTGTGTGTGTGTGTTGTCGGTGTGTGTGTGTGTGTTGTCGGTGTGTGTGTGTGTGTGTTGTCGGTGTGTGTGTGTGTTGTCGGTGTGTGTGTGTGTGTGTGTGTTGTCGGTGTGTGTGTGTGTGTGTGTGTTGTCGGTGTGTGTGTGGGTGTGTGTGTGTTGTGTGTGTGTTGTCGGTGTGGGTGTGTGTGTGTTGTCGGTGTGTGTGTGTGTGTTGTCGGTGTGTGTGTGTGTGTGTTGTCGGTGTGTGTGTGTGTGTGTGTGTGTTGTCGGTGTGTGTGTGTTATCGGTGTGTGTGTGTGTGTGTGTGTTGTCGGTGTGTGTGTGTGTGTGTGTTGTCGGTGTGTGTGTGTGTGTGTGTTGTCGGTGTGTGTGTGTTGTCGGTGTGTGTGTGTGTGTTGTGGGTGTGTTGTCGGTGTGTGTGTGTGTGTTGTCGTTGTGTGCGTGTGTGTTTTGTCGGTGTGTTGTGTGTGTGTGTGTTGTCGGTGTGTGTGTGTGTTGTCGGTGTGTGTGTGTGTGTGTGTGTTGTCGGTGTGTGTGTGTGTGTTGTCGGTGTGTGTGTGTGTGTGTGTTGTCGGTGTGTGTGTGTGTGTTGTCGGTGTGTGTGTGTGTGTTGTCGGTGTGTGTGTGTGTGTTGTCGGTGTGTGTGTGTGTGTGTGTGTGTGTTGTCGGTGTGTGTGTGTGTGTTGTCGGTGTGTGTGTGTGTGTGTTGTTGGTGTGTGTGTGTGTGTTGTCGGTGTGTTTGTGTGTGTGTGTTGTCGCTGTCTGTGTGTGTTGTCGGTGTGTGTGTGTGTGTTGTCGGTGTGTGTGTGTGTGTGTGTGTGTGTGTTGTCGGTGTGTGTGTGTGTGTTGTCGGTGTGTGTGTGTGTGTGTTGTCGGTATGTGTGTGTGTGTTGCTGGTGTTTGTGTGTGTGTGTGTTGTCGGTGTGTGTGTGTGTGTGTGTGTGTGTGTTGTCGGTGTGTTTGTGTGTGTGTGTGGTCGGTGTGTGTGTGTGTGTGTTGTCGGTGTGTGTGTGTTGTGTGTGTGTGTGTTGTCGGTGTGTGTGTTTGTTGTCGGTGTGTGTGTGTGTGTGTGTGTTGTTGGTGTGTGTGTGTGTGTGTGTTGTTGGTGTGTGTGTGTGTGTGTGTTTGTGTTGTCGGTGTGTGTGTGTGTGTGTGTGTTGTGTGTGTGTGTGTTGTCGGTGTGTGTGTGTGTTGTCGGTGTGTGTGTGTGTGTGTTTTGTCGGTGTGTGTGTGTGTGTGTTGTCGGTGTGTGTGTGTGTTGTCGGTGTGTGTGTGTGTGTGTGTGTGTGTTGTCGGTGTGTGTGTGTGTGTTGTCGGTGTGTGTGTGTGTGTGTTGTCGGTGTGTGTGTGTGTGTTGTCGGTGTGTATGTGTGTGTGTTGTCAGTGTGTGTGTGTGTGTGTTGTCGGTGTGTGTGTGTTTATGTGTTGTCGGTGTGTGTGTGTGTGTTGTCGGTGTGTGTGTGTGTGTTGTCGGTGTGTGTGTGTGTGTGTTGTCGGTGTGTGTGTGTGTGTGTGTGTTGTCGGTGTGTGTGTGGGTGTGTGTGTGTTGTGTGTGTGTTGTCGGTGTGTGTGTGTGTGTGTTGTCGGTGTGTGTGTGTGTGTTGTCGGTGTGTGTGTGTGTGTGTTGTCGGTGTGTGTGTGTGTGTGTGTGTTGTCGGTGTGTGTGTGTTATCGGTGTGTGTGTGTGTGTGTGTTGTCGGTGTGTGTGTGTGTGTGTTGTCGGTGTGTGTGTGTGTGTGTGTTGTCGGTGTGTGTGTGTTGTCGGTGTGTGTGTGTGTGTGTTGTGGGTGTGTTGTCGGTGTGTGTGTGTGTGTGTGTTGTCGGTGTGTGCGTGTGTGTTTTGTCGGTGTGTGTGTGTTGTGTGTGTGTGTGTTGTCGGTGTGTGTGTGTGTTGTCGGTGTGTGTGTGTGTGTGTGTGTGTGTGTGTTGTCGGTGTGTGTGTGTGTGTTGTCGGTGTGTGTGTGTGTGTGTGTTGTCGGTGTGTGTGTGTGTGTGTGTTGTCGGTGTGTGTGTGTGTGTTGTCGGTGTGTGTGTGTGTGTTGTCGGTGTGTGTGTGTGTGTGTGTGTGTGTGTGTTGTCGGTGTGTGTGTGTGTGTTGTCGGTGTGTGTGTGTGTGTGTTGTTGGTGTGTGTGTGTGTGTTGTCGGTGTGTTTGTGTGTGTGTGTTGTCGCTGTCTGTGTGTGTTGTCGGTGTGTGTGTGTGTGTTGTCGGTGTGTGTGTGTGTGTGTGTGTGTGTGTTGTCGGTGTGTGTGTGTGTGTTGTCGGTGTGTGTGTGTGTATGTGTTGTCGGTGTGTGTGTGTGTGTGTGTTGTCGGTGTGTGTGTGTGTGTGTGTTGTCGGTGTGTGTGTGTGTGTGTTGTCGGTATGTGTGTGTGTGTTGCTGGTGTTTGTGTGTGTGTGTGTTGTCGGTGTGTGTGTGTTGTCGGTGTGTGTGTGTGTGTTGTCGGTGTGTGTGTGTGTGTGTGTTGTCGGTGTGTGTGTGTGTGTTGTCGGTGTGTGTGTGTGTGTTGTCGGTGTGTTTGTGTGTGTGTGTGGTCGGTGTGTGTGTGTGTGTGTGTTGTCGGTGTGTGTGTGTTGTGTGTGTGTGTGTTGTCGGTGTGTGTGTTTGTTGTCGGTGTGTGTGTGTGTGTGTGTGTTGTCGGTGTGTGTGTGTGTGTGTGTGTTGTCGGTGTGTGTGTGTGTGTTGTCGGTGTTGTGTGTGTGTGTGTTGTCGGTGTGTGTGTGTGTTGTCGGTGTGTGTGTGTGTGTGTGTGTGTGTTGTCGGTGTGTGTGTGTTGTCGGTGTGTGTGTGTGTGTGTTGTCGGTGTGTGTGTGTTGTCAGTGTGTGTGTGTGTGTGTGTTGTCGGTGTGTGTGTGTGTGTTGCTGGTGTTTGTGTGTGTGTGTGTTGTCGGTGTGTGTGTGTGTGTGTGTGTGTGTTGTCGGTGTGTGCGTGTGTGTTTTGTCGGTGTGTGTGTGTGTGTTGTGTGTGTGTGTGTTGTCGGTGTGTGTGTGTGTTGTCGGTGTGTGTGTGTGTTGTCGGTGTGTGTGTGTGTGTGTGTGTGTGTTGTCGGTGTGTGTGTGTGTGTTGTCGGTGTGTGTGTGTTGTCGGTGTGTGTGTGTGTGTGTGTGTGTGTGTGTGTGTGTGTGTGTGTGTGTGTGTGTGTTGTCGGTGTGTGTTGTCGGTGTGTGTGTGTGTGTGTTGTCGGTGTGTGTGTGTGTGTTGTCGGTGTGTGTGTGTGTGTTGTCGGTGTGTTTGTGTGTGTGTGTGGTCGGTGTGTGTGTGTGTGTGTTGTCGGTGTGTGTGTGTTGTGTGTGTGTGTGTTGTCGATGTGTGTGTTTGTTGTCGGTGTGTGTGTGTGTGTGTGTGTTGTCGGTGTGTGTGTGTGTGTGTGTGTTGTGTGTGTGTGTGTTGTCGGTGTGTGTGTGTGTTGTCGGTGTGTGTGTGTGTGTGTGTTTTGTCGGTGTGTGTGTGTGTGTTGTCGGTGTGTGTGTGTGTGTGTGTGTGTGTGTGTTGTCGGTGTGTGTGTGTGTGTTGTCGGTGTGTGTGTGTGTGTTGTCGGTGTGTGTGTGTGTGTTGTCGGTGTGTATGTGTGTGTGTTGTCAGTGTGTGTGTGTGTGTGTTGTCGGTGTGTGTGTGTTTATGTGTTGTCGGTGTGTGTGTGTGTGTTGTCGGTGTGTGTGTGTGTGTGTTGTCGGTGTGTGTGTGTGTGTGTTGTCGGTGTGTGTGTGTTGTCGGTGTGTGTGTGTTGTCGGTGTGTGTGTGTGTTGTCGGTGTGTTGTCGGTGTGTGTTGTCGGTGTGTGTGTGTGTGTTGTGTGTGTGTGTGTTTTCGGTGTGTGTGTGTGTTGTCGGTGTGTGTGTGTGTGTGTTGTCGGTGTGTGTGTGTGTGTTGTCGGTGTGTGTGTGTGTGTGTTGTCGGTGTGTGTGTGTGTGTGTGTGTGTGTTGTCGGTGTGTGTGTGTGTGTTGTCGGTGTGTGTGTGTGTGTGTTGTCGGTGTGTGTGTGTGTGTTGTGTGTGTGTGTGTTGTCGGTGTGTGTGTTTGTGTGTTGTCGGTGTGTGTGTGTGTGTGTGTGTTGTCGGTGTGTGTGTGTTGTCGGTGTGTGTGTGTGTGTGTGTTGTCAGTGTGTGTGTGTGTGTGTGTGTTGTCGGTGTGTGTGTGTGTGTTGTCGGTGTGTGTGTGTTGTCGGTGTGTGTGTGTGTGTGTGTGTGTGTGTGTGTGTGTGTGTGTTGTCGGTGTGTGTGTGTGTGTTGTCGGTGTGTGTGTGTGTGTGTTGTCGGTGTGTGTGTGTGTGTTGTCGGTGTGTGTGTGTGTGTTGTCGGTGTGTTTGTGTGTGTGTGTGGTCGGTGTGTGTGTGTGTGTGTTGTCGGTGTGTGTGTGTTGTGTGTGTGTGTGTTGTCGATGTGTGTGTTTGTTGTCGGTGTGTGTGTGTGTGTGTGTGTTGTCGGTGTGTGTGTGTGTGTGTGTTGTCGGTGTGTGTGTGTGTGTGTGTGTTTGTGTTGTCGGTGTGTGTGTGTGTGTGTTGTGTGTGTGTGTGTTGTCGGTGTGTGTGTGTGTTGTCGGTGTGTGTGTGTGTGTGTTTTGTCGGTGTGTGTGTGTGTGTGTTGTCGGTGTGTGTGTGTGTTGTCGGTGTGTGTGTGTGTGTGTGTGTGTGTGTTGTCGGTGTGTGTGTGTGTGTTGTCGGTGTGTGTGTGTGTGTTGTCGGTGTGTGTGTGTGTGTTGTCGGTGTGTATGTGTGTGTGTTGTCAGTGTGTGTGTGTGTGTGTTGTCGGTGTGTGTGTGTTTATGTGTTGTCGGTGTGTGTGTGTTTATGTGTTGTCGGTGTGTGTGTGTGTGTTGTCGGTGTGTGTGTGTGTGTGTTGTCGGTGTGTGTGTGTGTGTGTTGTCGGTGTGTGTGTGTTGTCGGTGTGTGTGTGTGTTGTCGGTGTGTTGTCGGTGTGTGTTGTCGGTGTGTGTGTGTGTGTTGTGTGTGTGTGTGTTTTCGGTGTGTGTGTGTGTTGTCGGTGTGTGTGTGTGTGTGTTGTCGGTGTGTGTGTGTGTGTGTTGTCGGTGTGTGTGTGTGTGTGTTGTCGGTGTGTGTGTGTGTGTGTGTGTGTGTTGTCGGTGTGTGTGTGTGTGTTGTCGGTGTGTTGTCGGTGTGTGTTGTCGGTGTGTGTGTGTGTGTTGTGTGTGTGTGTGTTTTCGGTGTGTGTGTGTGTTGTCGGTGTGTGTGTGTGTGTGTTGTCGGTGTGTGTGTGTGTGTTGTCGGTGTGTGTGTGTGTGTGTTGTCGGTGTGTGTGTGTGTGTGTGTGTGTGTTGTCGGTGTGTGTGTGTGTGTTGTCGGTGTGTGTGTGTGTGTGTTGTCGGTGTGTGTGTGTGTGTTGTGTGTGTGTGTGTTGTCGCTGTGTGTGTTTGTGTGTTGTCGGTGTGTGTGTGTGTGTGTGTGTTGTCGGTGTGTGTGTGTTGTCGGTGTGTGTGTGTGTGTGTGTTGTCAGTGTGTGTGTGTGTGTGTGTGTTGTCGGTGTGTGTGTGTGTGTTGTCGGTGTGTGTGTGTGTGTTGTCGGTGTGTTTGTGTGTGTGTGTGGTCGGTGTGTGTGTGTGTGTGTTGTCGGTGTGTGTGTGTTGTGTGTGTGTGTGTTGTCGGTGTGTGTGTTTGTTGTCGGTGTGTGTGTGTGTGTGTGTGTTGTCGGTGTGTGTGTGTGTGTGTGTTGTCGGTGTGTGTGTGTGTGTGTGTTTGTGTTGTCGGTGTGTGTGTGTGTGTGTGTGTTGTGTGTGTGTGTGTGTTGTCGGTGTGTGTGTGTGTTGTCGGTGTGTGTGTGTGTGTGTTTTGTCGGTGTGTGTGTGTGTGTGTTGTCGGTGTGTGTGTGTGTTGTCGGTGTGTGTGTGTGTGTGTGTGTGTGTGTGTGTGTTGTCGGTGTGTGTGTGTGTGTTGTCGGTGTGTGTGTGTGTGTTGTCGGTGTGTGTGTGTGTGTGTGTTGTCAGTGTGTGTGTGTGTGTGTGTGTTGTCGGTGTGTGTGTGTGTGTTGTCGGTGTGTGTGTGTTGTCGGTGTGTGTGTGTGTGTGTGTGTGTGTGTGTGTGTGTGTGTGTGTTGTCGGTGTGTGTGTGTGTGTTGTCGGTGTGTGTGTGTGTGTGTTGTCGGTGTGTGTGTGTGTGTTGTCGGTGTGTGTGTGTGTGTTGTCGGTGTGTTTGTGTGTGTGTGTGGTCGGTGTGTGTGTGTGTGTGTTGTCGGTGTGTGTGTGTTGTGTGTGTGTGTGTTGTCGATGTGTGTGTTTGTTGTCGGTGTGTGTGTGTGTGTGTGTGTTGTCGGTGTGTGTGTGTGTGTGTGTGTTGTCGGTGTGTGTGTGTGTGTGTGTGTTTGTGTTGTCGGTGTGTGTGTGTGTGTGTTGTGTGTGTGTGTGTTGTCGGTGTGTGTGTGTGTTGTCGGTGTGTGTGTGTGTGTGTTTTGTCGGTGTGTGTGTGTGTGTGTTGTCGGTGTGTGTGTGTGTTGTCGGTGTGTGTGTGTGTGTGTGTGTGTGTGTTGTCGGTGTGTGTGTGTGTGTTGTCGGTGTGTGTGTGTGTGTTGTCGGTGTGTGTGTGTGTGTTGTCGGTGTGTATGTGTGTGTGTTGTCAGTGTGTGTGTGTGTGTGTTGTCGGTGTGTGTGTGTTTATGTGTTGTCGGTGTGTGTGTGTTTATGTGTTGTCGGTGTGTGTGTGTGTGTTGTCGGTGTGTGTGTGTGTGTGTTGTCGGTGTGTGTGTGTGTGTGTTGTCGGTGTGTGTGTGTTGTCGGTGTGTGTGTGTGTTGTCGGTGTGTTGTCGGTGTGTGTTGTCGGTGTGTGTGTGTGTGTTGTGTGTGTGTGTGTTTTCGGTGTGTGTGTGTGTTGTCGGTGTGTGTGTGTGTGTGTTGTCGGTGTGTGTGTGTGTGTGTTGTCGGTGTGTGTGTGTGTGTGTTGTCGGTGTGTGTGTGTGTGTGTGTGTGTGTTGTCGGTGTGTGTGTGTGTGTTGTCGGTGTGTTGTCGGTGTGTGTTGTCGGTGTGTGTGTGTGTGTTGTGTGTGTGTGTGTTTTCGGTGTGTGTGTGTGTTGTCGGTGTGTGTGTGTGTGTGTTGTCGGTGTGTGTGTGTGTGTTGTCGGTGTGTGTGTGTGTGTGTTGTCGGTGTGTGTGTGTGTGTGTGTGTGTGTTGTCGGTGTGTGTGTGTGTGTTGTCGGTGTGTGTGTGTGTGTGTTGTCGGTGTGTGTGTGTGTGTTGTGTGTGTGTGTGTTGTCGCTGTGTGTGTTTGTGTGTTGTCGGTGTGTGTGTGTGTGTGTGTGTTGTCGGTGTGTGTGTGTTGTCGGTGTGTGTGTGTGTGTGTGTTGTCAGTGTGTGTGTGTGTGTGTGTGTTGTCGGTGTGTGTGTGTGTGTTGTCGGTGTGTGTGTGTGTGTTGTCGGTGTGTTTGTGTGTGTGTGTGGTCGGTGTGTGTGTGTGTGTGTTGTCGGTGTGTGTGTGTTGTGTGTGTGTGTGTTGTCGGTGTGTGTGTTTGTTGTCGGTGTGTGTGTGTGTGTGTGTGTTGTCGGTGTGTGTGTGTGTGTGTGTTGTCGGTGTGTGTGTGTGTGTGTGTTTGTGTTGTCGGTGTGTGTGTGTGTGTGTGTGTTGTGTGTGTGTGTGTGTTGTCGGTGTGTGTGTGTGTTGTCGGTGTGTGTGTGTGTGTGTTTTGTCGGTGTGTGTGTGTGTGTGTTGTCGGTGTGTGTGTGTGTTGTCGGTGTGTGTGTGTGTGTGTGTGTGTGTGTGTGTGTTGTCGGTGTGTGTGTGTGTGTTGTCGGTGTGTGTGTGTGTGTTGTCGGTGTGTGTGTGTGTGTTGTCGGTGTGTATGTGTGTGTTGTCAGTGTGTGTGTGTGTGTGTTTATGTGTTGTCGGTGTGTGTGTTTGTGTTGTCGGTGTGTGTGTGTGTGTTGTCGGTGTGTGTGTGTGTGTGTTGTCGGTGTGTGTGTGTGTGTGTTGTCGGTGTGTGTGTGTGTGTGTGTGTTGTCGGTGTGTGTGTGTTGTCGGTGTGTGTGTGTTGTCGGTGTGTTGTCGGTGTGTGTTGTCGGTGTGTGTGTGTGTGTTGTGTGTGTGTGTGTTTTCGGTGTGTGTGTGTGTTGTCGGTGTGTGTGTGTGTGTGTTGTCGGTGTGTGTGTGTGTGTGTTGTCGGTGTGTGTGTGTGTGTGTTGTCGGTGTGTGTGTGTGTTGTCGGTGTGTGTGTGTGTGTTGTCGGTGTGTGTGTGTGTGTGTTGTCGGTGTGTGTGTGTGTGTTGTGTGTGTGTGTGTGTTGTCGGTGTGTGTGTTTGTGTGTTGTCGGTGTGTGTGTGTGTGTGTGTGTTGTCGGTGTGTGTGTGTTGTCGGTGTGTGTGTGTGTGTGTGTTGTCAGTGTGTGTGTGTGTGTGTGTGTTGTCGGTGTGTGTGTTTGTGTGTTGTCGGTGTGTGTGTGTGTGTGTGTGTTGTCGGTGTGTGTGTGTTGTCGGTGTGTGTGTGTGTGTTGTCAGTGTGTGTGTGTGTGTGTGTGTTGTCGGTGTGTGTGTGTGTGTTGTCGGTGTGTGTGTGTGTGTTGTCGGTGTTGTGTGTGTGTGTGTTGTCGGTGTTGTGTGTGTGTGTGTTGTCGGTGTGTGTGTGTGTGTGTCGGTGTGTGTGTGTGTGTGTGTGTGTGTTGTCGGTGTGTGTGTGTTGTCGGTGTGTGTGTGTGTGTGTTGTCGGTGTGTGTGTGTGTGTGTTGTCGGTGTGTGTGTGTTGTCGGTGTGTGTGTGTGTGTGTTGCTGGTGTTTGTGTGTGTGTGTGTGTTGTCGGTGTGTGTGTGTGTGTGTGTGTGTTGTCGGTGTGTGCGTGTGTGTTTTGTCGGTGTGTGTGTGTGTGTTGTGTGTGTGTGTGTTGTCGGTGTGTGTGTGTGTTGTCGGTGTGTGTGTGTGTTGTCGGTGTGTGTGTGTGTGTGTGTGTGTGTGTGTTGTCGGTGTGTGTGTGTGTGTGTTGTCGGTGTGTGTGTGTGTGTTGTTGGTGTGTGTGTGTGTGTGTTGTCGGTGTGTATGTGTGTGTGTTGTCAGTGTGTGTTTGTGTGTGTTGTCGGTGTGTGTGTGTTTATGTGTTGTCGGTGTGTGTGTGTGTGTGTTGTCGGTGTGTGTGTGTGTTGTCGGTGTTTGTGTGTGTGTGTTGTCGGTTTGTGTGTGTGTGTGTGTGTTGTCGGTGTGTGTGTGTGTGTTGTCGGTGTGTGTGTGTGTTGTCGGTGTGTGTGTGTGTGAGTGTTGTGGGTGTGTTGTCGGTGTGTGTGTGGGTTTGTTGTCGGTGTGTGCGTGTGTGTTTTGTCGGTGTGTGTGTGTGTGTGTTGTCGGTGTGTGTGTGTGTGTGTTGTCGGTGTGTGTGTGTGTGTGTTGTCGGTATGTGTGTGTGTGTTGCTGGTGTTTGTGTGTGTGTGTGTTGTCGGTGTGTGTGTGTTGTCGGTGTGTGTGTGTGTGTGTGTGTGTGTGTGTGTGTGTGTGTGTGTGTGTTGTCGGTGTGTGTGTGTGTTGTCGGTGTGTGTGTGTGTGTGTTGTCGGTGTGTGTTTGTGTGTTGTCGGTGTGTGTGTGTGTGTTGTCGGTGTGTTTGTGTGTGTGTGTTGTCGGTGTGTGTGTGTTGTGTGTGTGTGTGTTGTCGATGTGTGTGTTTGTTGTCGGTGTGTGTGTGTGTGTGTGTGTTGTCGGTGTGTGTGTGTGTGTGTGTTTGTTGTCGGTGTGTGTGTGTGTGTGTTTGTGTTGTCGGTGTGTGTGTGTGTGTGTGTGTTGTGTGTGTGTGTGTTGTCGGTGTGTGTGTGTGTTGTCGGTGTGTGTGTGTGTGTGTGTTTTGTCGGTGTGTGTGTGTGTGTTGTCGGTGTGTGTGTGTGTGTGTGTGTGTGTTGTCGGTGTGTGTGTGTGTGTTGTCGGTGTGTGTGTGTGTGTGTTGTCGGTGTGTGTGTGTGTGTGTGTGTTGTCGGTGTGTGTGTGTTGTCGGTGTGTGTGTGTTGTCGGTGTGTGTGTGTGTTGTCGGTGTGTTGTCGGTGTGTGTTGTCGGTGTGTGTGTGTGTGTTGTGTGTGTGTGTGTTTTCGGTGTGTGTGTGTGTTGTCGATGTGTGTGTGTGTGTGTTGTCGGTGTGTGTGTGTGTGTTGTCGGTGTGTGTGTGTGTGTTGTGTGTGTGTGTGTTGTCGGTGTGTGTGTTTGTGTGTTGTCGGTGTGTGTGTGTGTGTGTGTGTTGTCGGTGTGTGTGTGTTGTCGGTGTGTGTGTGTGTGTGTGTTGTCGGTGTGTGTGTGTGTGTGTGTGTTGTCGGTGTGTGTGTGTGTGTTGTCGGTGTGTGTGTGTGTGTGGTCGGTGTGTTTGTGTGTGTGTGTGGTCGGTGTGTGTGTGTGTGTGTTGTCGGTGTGTGTGTGTGTTGTGGTGTGTGTGTGTGTGTGTGTCGGTGTGTGTGTGTGTGTTGTCGGTGTGTGTGTGTGTGTTGTCGGTGTGTGTGTGTGTGTTGTCGGTGTGTATGTGTGTGTGTTGTCAGTGTGTGTGTGTGTGTGTTGTCGGTGTGTGTGTGTTTATGTGTTGTCGGTGTGTGTGTGTGTGTTGTCGGTGTGTGTGTGTGTGTTGTCGGTGTGTGTGTGTGTGTGTTGTCGGTGTGTGTGTGTGTTGTCGGTGTGTGTGTGTGTGTGTGTGTTGTCGGTGTGTGTGTGTTGTCGGTGTGTGTGTGTTGTCGGTGTGTGTGTGTGTTGTCGGTGTGTGTTGTCGGTGTGTGTGTGTGTGTTGTGTGTGTGTGTGTTTTCGGTGTGTGTGTGTGTTGTCGGTGTGTGTGTGTGTGTTGTCGGTGTGTGTGTGTGTGTGTTGTCGGTGTGTGTGTGTGTGTGTGTTGTCGGTGTGTGTGTGTGTGTTGTCGGTGTGTGTGTGTGTGTGTTGTCGGTGTGTGTGTGTGTGTTGTGTGTGTGTGTGTTGTCGGTGTGTGTGTTTGTGTGTTGTCGGTGTGTGTGTGTGTGTGTGTGTTGTCGGTGTGTGTGTGTTGTCGGTGTGTGTGTGTGTGTGTGTTGTCAGTGTGTGTGTGTGTGTGTGTGTTGTCGGTGTGTGTGTGTGTGTTGTCGGTGTGTGTGTTTGTGTGTTGTCGGTGTGTGTGTGTGTGTGTGTGTTGTCGGTGTGTGTGTGTTGTCGGTGTGTGTGTGTGTGTGTGTTGTCAGTGTGTGTGTGTGTGTGTGTGTTGTCGGTGTGTGTGTGTGTGTTGTCGGTGTGTGTGTTTGTGTGTTGTCGGTGTGTGTGTGTGTGTTGTCGGTGTTGTGTGTGTGTGTGTTGTCGGTGTGTGTGTGTGTTGTCGGTGTGTGTGTGTGTGTGTGTGTGTGTTGTCGGTGTGTGTGTGTTGTCGGTGTGTGTGTGTGTGTGTTGTCGGTGTGTGTGTGTGTGTGTTGTCGGTGTGTGTGTGTTGTCAGTGTGTGTGTGTGTGTGTGTTGTCGGTGTGTGTGTGTGTGTTGCTGGTGTGTGTGTGTGTGTGTGTGTTGTCGGTGTGTGTGTGTGTGTGTGTGTGTTGTCGGTGTGTGCGTGTGTGTTTTGTCGGTGTGTGTGTGTGTGTTGTGTGTGTGTGTGTTGTCGGTGTGTGTGTGTGTTGTCGGTGTGTGTGTGTGTTGTCGGTGTGTGTGTGTGTGTGTTGTCGGTGTGTGTGTGTGTGTTGTCGGTGTGTGTGTGTGTGTGTTGTCGGTGTGTATGTGTGTGTGTTGTCAGTGTGTGTGTGTGTGTGTTGTCGGTGTGTGTGTGGGTTTGTTGTCGGTGTGTGCGTGTGTGTTTTGTCGGTGTGTGTGTGTGTGTGTTGTCGGTGTGTGTGTGTGTGTGTTGTCGGTGTGTGTGTGTGTGTGTTGTCGGTATGTGTGTGTGTGTTGCTGGTGTTTGTGTGTGTGTGTGTTGTCGGTGTGTGTGTGTTGTCGGGGTGTGTGTGTGTGTGTGTGTGTGTGTGTGTGTGTGTGTGTTGTCGGTGTGTGTGTGTGTGTTGTCGGTGTGTGTGTGTGTGTGTTGTCGGTGTGTGTGTGTGTGTTGTCGGTGTGTGTGTGTGTGTTGTCGGTGTGTTTGTGTGTGTGTGTGGTCGGTGTGTGTGTGTGTGTGTTGTCGGTGTGTGTGTGTTGTGTGTGTGTGTGTTGTCGATGTGTGTGTTTGTTGTCGGTGTGTGTGTGTGTGTGTGTGTTGTCGGTGTGTGTGTGTGTGTGTGTGTTGTCGGTGTGTGTGTGTGTGTGTTTGTGTTGTCGGTGTGTGTGTGTGTGTGTTGTGTGTGTGTGTGTTGTCGGTGTGTGTGTGTGTTGTCGGTGTGTGTGTGTGTGTTTTGTCGGTGTGTGTGTGTGTGTGTTGTCGGTGTGTGTGTGTGTTGTCGGTGTGTGTGTGTGTGTGTGTGTGTTGTCGGTGTGTGTGTGTGTGTGTTGTCGGTGTGTGTGTGTGTGTTGTCGGTGTGTATGTGTGTGTGTTGTCAGTGTGTGTGTGTGTGTTGTCGGTGTGTGTGTGTTTATGTGTTGTCGGTGTGTGTGTGTGTGTTGTCGGTGTGTGTGTGTGTGTTGTCGGTGTGTGTGTGTGTGTGTTGTCGGTGTGTGTGTGTGTGTGTTGTCGGTGTGTGTGTGTGTGTGTGTGTTGTCGGTGTGTGTGTGTTGTCGGTGTGTGTGTGTTGTCGGTGTGTGTGTGTGTGTTGTCGGTGTGTTGTCGGTGTGTGTTGTCGGTGTGTGTGTGTGTTGTCGGTGTGTGTGTGTGTGTTGTCGGTGTGTGTGTGTGTTGTCGGTGTGTGTGTGTGTGAGTGTTGTGGGTGTGTTGTCGGTGTGTGTGTGGGTTTGTTGTCGGTGTGTGCGTGTGTGTTTTGTCGGTGTGTGTGTGTGTGTGTGTGTTGTCGGTGTGTGTGTGTGTGTGTTGTCGGTGTGTGTGTGTGTGTGTTGTCGGTATGTGTGTGTGTGTTGCTGGTGTTTGTGTGTGTGTGTGTTGTCGGTGTGTGTGTGTGTGTGTGTGTGTGTGTGTGTGTGTGTGTGTTGTCGGTGTGTGTGTGTGTGTTGTCGGTGTGTGTGTGTGTGTGTTGTCGGTGTGTGTGTGTTGTGTGTGTGTGTGTTGTCGATGTGTGTGTTTGTTGTCGGTGTGTGTGTGTGTGTGTGTGTTGTCGGTGTGTGTGTGTGTGTGTGTGTGTGTTGTCGGTGTGTGTGTGTGTGTGTTTGTGTTGTCGGTGTGTGTGTGTGTGTGTGTGTGTGTTGTGTGTGTGTGTGTTGTCGGTGTGTGTGTGTGTTGTCGGTGTGTGTGTGTGTGTGTGTTTTGTCGGTGTGTGTGTGTGTGTGTTGTCGGTGTGTGTGTGTGTTGTCGGTGTGTGTGTGTGTGTGTGTTGTCTTTGTGTGTGTGTGTGTGTTGTCGGTGTGTGTGTGTGTGTTGTCGGTGTGTGTGTGTGTGTTGTCGGTGTGTATGTGTGTGTGTTGTCAGTGTGTGTGTGTGTGTTGTCGGTGTGTGTGTGTTTATGTGTTGTCGGTGTGTGTGTGTGTGTTGTCGGTGTGTGTGTGTGTGTTGTCGGTGTGTGTGTGTGTGTGTTGTCGGTGTGTGTGTGTGTGTGTTGTCGGTGTGTGTGTGTGTGTGTGTGTTGTCGGTGTGTGTGTGTTGTCGGTGTGTGTGTGTTGTCGGTGTGTGTGTGTGTTGTCGGTGTGTTGTCGGTGTGTGTTGTCGGTGTGTGTGTGTGTGTTGTGTGTGTGTGTGTTTTCGGTGTGTGTGTGTGTTGTCGGTGTGTGTGTGTGTTGTCGGTGTGTGTGTGTGTGTTGTCGGTGTGTGTGTGTGTGTTGTCGGTGTGTGTGTGTGTGTGTGTTGTCGGTGTGTGTGTGTGTGTTGTCGGTGTGTGTGTGTGTGTGTTGTCGGTGTGTGTGTGTGTGTTGTGTGTGTGTGTGTTGTCGGTGTGTGTGTTTGTGTGTTGTCGGTGTGTGTGTGTGTGTGTGTGTTGTCGGTGTGTGTGTGTTGTCGGTGTGTGTGTGTGTGTGTGTTGTCAGTGTGTGTGTGTGTGTGTGTTGTCGGTGTGTGTGTGTGTGTTGTCGGTGTGTGTGTGTGTGTTGTCGGTGTTGTGTGTGTGTGTGTTGTCGGTGTGTGTGTGTGTTGTCGGTGTGTGTGTGTGTGTGTGTGTGTGTTGTCGGTGTGTGTGTGTTGTCGGTGTGTGTGTGTGTGTGTTGTCGGTGTGTGTGTGTGTGTGTTGTCGGTGTGTGTGTGTTGTCAGTGTGTGTGTGTGTGTGTGTTGTCGGTGTGTGTGTGTGTGTTGCTGGTGTTTGTGTGTGTGTGTGTTGTCGGTGTGTGTGTGTGTGTGTGTTGTCGGTGTGTGCGTGTGTGTGTGTGTTGTCGGTGTGTGTGTGTTGTCGGTGTGTGTGTGTTGTCGGTGTGTGTGTGTGTGTGTGTGTGTGTGTGTGTGTGTGTGTGTGTTGTCGGTGTGTGTGTGTGTGTTGTCGGTGTGTGTGTGTGTGTGTTGTCGGTGTGTGTGTGTGTGTTGTCGGTGTGTGTGTGTGTGTTGTCGGTGTGTTTGTGTGTGTGTGTGGTCGGTGTGTGTGTGTGTGTGTTGTCGGTGTGTGTGTGTTGTGTGTGTGTGTGTTGTCGATGTGTGTGTTTGTTGTCGGTGTGTGTGTGTGTGTGTGTGTGTTGTCGGTGTGTGTGTGTGTGTGTGTGTTGTCGGTGTGTGTGTGTGTGTGTTTGTGTTGTCGGTGTGTGTGTGTGTGTGTGTGTTGTGTGTGTGTGTGTTGTCGGTGTGTGTGTGTGTTGTCGGTGTGTGTGTGTGTGTGTGTTTTGTCGGTGTGTGTGTGTGTGTGTTGTCGGTGTGTGTGTGTGTTGTCGGTGTGTGTGTGTGTGTGTGTGTGTTGTCGGTGTGTGTGTGTGTGTGTTGTCGGTGTGTGTGTGTGTGTTGTCGGTGTGTATGTGTGTGTGTTGTCAGTGTGTGTGTGTGTGTTGTCGGTGTGTGTGTGTTTATGTGTTGTCGGTGTGTGTGTGTGTGTTGTCGGTGTGTGTGTGTGTGTTGTCGGTGTGTGTGTGTGTGTGTTGTCGGTGTGTGTGTGTGTGTGTTGTCGGTGTGTGTGTGTGTGTGTGTGTTGTCGGTGTGTGTGTGTTGTCGGTGTGTGTGTGTTGTCGGTGTGTGTGTGTGTGTTGTCGGTGTGTTGTCGGTGTGTGTTGTCGGTGTGTGTGTGTGTTGTCGGTGTGTGTGTGTGTGTTGTCGGTGTGTGTGTGTGTTGTCGGTGTGTGTGTGTGTGAGTGTTGTGGGTGTGTTGTCGGTGTGTGTGTGGGTTTGTTGTCGGTGTGTGCGTGTGTGTTTTGTCGGTGTGTGTGTGTGTGTGTTGTCGGTGTGTGTGTGTGTGTGTTGTCGGTGTGTGTGTGTGTGTGTTGTCGGTATGTGTGTGTGTGTTGCTGGTGTTTGTGTGTGTGTGTGTTGTCGGTGTGTGTGTGTGTGTGTGTGTGTGTGTGTGTGTGTTGTCGGTGTGTGTGTGTGTGTTGTCGGTGTGTGTGTGTGTGTGTTGTCGGTGTGTGTGTGTTGTGTGTGTGTGTGTTGTCGATGTGTGTGTTTGTTGTCGGTGTGTGTGTGTGTGTGTGTGTTGTCGGTGTGTGTGTGTGTGTGTGTGTTGTCGGTGTGTGTGTGTGTGTGTTTGTGTTGTCGGTGTGTGTGTGTGTGTGTGTGTGTGTTGTGTGTGTGTGTGTTGTCGGTGTGTGTGTGTGTTGTCGGTGTGTGTGTGTGTGTGTGTTTTGTCGGTGTGTGTGTGTGTGTGTTGTCGGTGTGTGTGTGTGTTGTCGGTGTGTGTGTGTGTGTGTGTTGTCTTTGTGTGTGTGTGTGTGTTGTCGGTGTGTGTGTGTGTGTTGTCGGTGTGTGTGTGTTGTCGGTGTGTATGTGTGTGTGTTGTCAGTGTGTGTGTGTGTGTTGTCGGTGTGTGTGTGTTTATGTGTTGTCGGTGTGTGTGTGTGTGTTGTCGGTGTGTGTGTGTGTGTTGTCGGTGTGTGTGTGTGTGTGTTGTCGGTGTGTGTGTGTGTGTGTGTTGTCGGTGTGTGTGTGTGTGTGTGTGTTGTCGGTGTGTGTGTGTTGTCGGTGTGTGTGTGTTGTCGGTGTGTGTGTGTGTTGTCGGTGTGTTGTCGGTGTGTGTTGTCGGTGTGTGTGTGTGTGTTGTGTGTGTGTGTGTTTTCGGTGTGTGTGTGTGTTGTCGGTGTGTGTGTGTGTGTGTTGTCGGTGTGTGTGTGTGTGTTGTCGGTGTGTGTGTGTGTGTTGTCGGTGTGTGTGTGTGTGTGTGTTGTCGGTGTGTGTGTGTGTGTTGTCGGTGTGTGTGTGTGTGTGTTGTCGGTGTGTGTGTGTGTGTTGTGTGTGTGTGTTGTCGGTGTGTGTGTTTGTGTGTTGTCGGTGTGTGTGTGTGTGTGTGTGTTGTCGGTGTGTGTGTGTTGTCGGTGTGTGTGTGTGTGTGTGTTGTCAGTGTGTGTGTGTGTGTGTGTTGTCGGTGTGTGTGTGTGTGTTGTCGGTGTGTGTGTGTGTGTTGTCGGTGTTGTGTGTGTGTGTGTTGTCGGTGTGTGTGTGTGTTGTCGGTGTGTGTGTGTGTGTGTGTGTGTGTTGTCGGTGTGTGTGTGTTGTCGGTGTGTGTGTGTGTGTGTTGTCGGTGTGTGTGTGTGTGTGTTGTCGGTGTGTGTGTGTTGTCAGTGTGTGTGTGTGTGTGTGTTGTCGGTGTGTGTGTGTGTGTTGCTGGTGTTTGTGTGTGTGTGTGTTGTCGGTGTGTGTGTGTGTGTGTGTGTGTTGTCGGTGTGTGCGTGTGTGTTTTGTCGGTGTGTGTGTGTGTGTTGTGTGTGTGTTGTCGGTGTGTGTGTGTGTTGTCGGTGTGTGTGTGTGTTGTCGGTGTGTGTGTGTGTTGTCGGTGTGTGTGTGTGTGTGTGTGTGTGTGTGTGTTGTCGGTGTGTGTGTGTGTGTGTTGTCGTTGTGTGTGTGTGTGTTGTCGGTGTGTGTGTGTGTTGTCGGTGTGTGTGTGTGTTGTCGGTGTGTGTGTGTGTTGTCGGTGTGTGTGTGTGTGTGTGTGTGTGTGTGTGTTGTCGGTGTGTGTGTGTGTGTGTTGTCGGTGTGTGTGTGTGTGTTGTCGGTGTGTGTGTGTGTGTGTGTTGTCGGTGTGTATGTGTGTGTGTTGTCAGTGTGTGTGTGTGTGTGTTGTCGGTGTGTGTGTGTTTATGTGTTGTCGGTGTGTGTGTGTGTGTGTTGTCGGTGTGTGTGTGTGTGTTGTCGGTGTTGTGTGTGTGTGTGTTGTCGGTGTGTGTGTGTGTTGTCGGTGTGTGTGTGTGTGTGTGTGTGTGTTGTCGGTGTGTGTGTGTTGTCGGTGTGTGTGTGTGTGTGTTGTCGGTGTGTGTGTGTTGTCAGTGTGTGTGTGTGTGTGTGTTGTCGGTGTGTGTGTGTGTGTTGCTGGTGTTTGTGTGTGTGTGTGTTGTCGGTGTGTGTGTGTGTGTGTGTGTGTTGTCGGTGTGTGCGTGTGTGTTTTGTCGGTGTGTGTGTGTGTGTTGTGTGTGTGTTGTCGGTGTGTGTGTGTGTTGTCGGTGTGTGTGTGTGTTGTCGGTGTGTGTGTGTTGTCGGTGTGTGTGTGTGTGTGTGTGTGTGTGTGTGTTGTCGGTGTGTGTGTGTGTGTGTTGTCGGTGTGTGTGTGTGTGTTGTCGGTGTGTGTGTGTGTGTGTTGTCGGTGTGTATGTGTGTGTGTTGTCAGTGTGTGTGTGTGTGTGTTGTCGGTGTGTGTGTGTTTATGTGTTGTCGGTGTGTGTGTGTGTGTGTTGTCGGTGTGTGTGTGTGTTGTCGGTGTGTGTGTGTGTGTGTTGTCGGTTTGTGTGTGTGTGTGTGTGTTGTCGGTGTGTGTGTGTGTTGTCGGTGTGTGTGTGTGTGTTGTCGGTGTGTGTGTGTGTTGTCGGTGTGTGTGTGTGTGAGTGTTGTGGGTGTGTTGTCGGTGTGTGTGTGGGTTTGTTGTCGGTGTGTGCGTGTGTGTTTTGTCGGTGTGTGTGTGTGTGTGTTGTCGGTGTGTGTGTGTGTGTTGTGTGTGTGTGTGTTGTCGGTGTGTGTGTGTGAGTGTGTGTGTTGTCGGTGAGTGTGTGTGTTGTCGGTGTGTGTGTGTGAGTGTGTGTGTTGTCGGTGTGTGTGTGTGTGTTGTCGGTGTGTGTGTGTGTGTGTGTTGTCGGTGTGTGTGTGTGTGTGTTGTCGGTGTGTATGTGTGTGTGTTGTCAGTGTGTGTGTGTGTGTGTTGTTGGTGTGTGTGTGTTTATGTGTTGTCGGTGTGTGTGTGTGTGTGTTGTCGGTGTGTGTGTGTGTGTTGTCGGTGTGTATGTGTGTTGTCGGTGTGCGTGTGTGTGTTGTCGGTGTGTGTGTGTGTGTGTGTTGTCGGTGTGTGTGTGTTGTCGGTGTGTGTGTGTGTGTGTGTGTTGTCGGTGTGTGTGTGTGTGTGTGTTGTCGGTGTGTGTGTGGGTGTGTGTGTGTTGTGTGTGTGTGTTGTCGGTGTGTGTGTGTGTGTGTTGTCGGTGTGTGTGTGTGTGTTGTCGGTGTGTGTGTGTGTGTTGTCGGTGTGTGTGTGTGTGTGTGTGTTGTCGGTGTGTGTGTGTTATCGGTGTGTGTGTGTGTGTGTGTTGTCGGTGTGTGTGTGTGTGTGTGTTGTCGGTGTGTGTGTGTGTGTGTTGTCGGTGTGTGTGTGTGTGTTGTCGGTGTGTGTGTGTTGTCGGTGTGTGTGTGTGTGTGTTGTGGGTGTGTTGTCGGTGTGTGTGTGTGTTTGTGTTGTCGGTGTGTGCGTGTGTGTTTTGTCGGTGTGTGTGTGTGTGTTGTGTGTGTGTGTGTTGTCGGTGTGTGTGTGTGTTGTTGGTGTGTGTGTGTGTGTGTGTGTGTGTGTGTGTGTGTTTTGTCGGTGTGTGTGTGTGTGTTGTCGGTGTGTGTGTGTGTGTTGTCGGTGTGTGCGTGTGTGTGTTGTCGGTGTGTGTGTGTGTTGTCGGTGTGTGTGTGTGTGTGTGTGTGTGTGTGTTGTTGGTGTGTGTGTGTGTGTTGTCGGTGTGTGTGTGTGTGTTGTCGGTGTGTGTGTGTGTGTTGTCGGTGTGTATGTGTGTGTGTTGTCAGTGTGTGTGTGTGTGTGTTGTCGGTGTGTGTGTGTTTATGTGTTGTCGGTGTGTGTGTGTGTGTGTTGTCGGTGTGTGTGTGTGTGTTGTCGGTGTGTGTGTGTGTGTTGTCGGTGTGTGTGTGTGTGTGTTGTCGGTGTGTGTGTGTGTGTGTGTTGTCGGTGTGTGTGTGTGTGTGTGTTGTCGGTGTGTGTGTGTGTGTGTGTGTTGTCGGTGTGTGTGTGTTGTCGGTGTGTGTGTGTGTTGTCGGTGTGTTGTCGGTGTGTGTGTGTGTGTTGTCGGTGTGTGTGTGTGTGTTGTTGGTGTGTGTGTGTGTTGTCGGTGTGTGTGTGTGTGTTGTGTGTGTGTGTGTTGTCGGTGTGTGTGTGTGTTGTCGGTGTGTGTGTGTGTGTGTGTTGTCGGTGTGTGTGTGTGTTGTCGGTGTGTGTGTGTGTGTGTGTTGTCGGTGTGTGTGTGTGTGTGTGTTGTCGGTGTGTGTGTGTGTGTGTTGTCGGTGTGTGTGTGTGTGTTGTCGGTGTGTGTGTGTGTGTTGTGTGTGTGTGTGTTGTCGGTGTGTGTGTGTGTGTGTTGTCGGTGTGTGTGTGTGTGTGTGTGTTGTCGGTGTGTGTGTGTTGTCGGTGTGTGTGTGTGTGTGTTGTCAGTGTGTGTGTGTGTTGTCGGTGTGTGTGTGTGTGTGTGTTGTCGGTGTGTGTGTGTGTGATGTCAGTGTTGTGTGTGTGTGTGTTGTCGGTGTGTGTGTGTTGTCGGTGTTGTGTGTGTGTGTGTTGTCGGTGTGTATGTGTGTGTGTTGTCAGTGTGTGTGTGTGTGTGTTGTCGGTGTGTGTGTGTTTATGTGTTGTCGGTGTGTGTGTGTGTGTGTTGTCGGTGTGTGTGTGTGTTGTCGGTGTTTGTGTGTGTGTGTTGTCGGTTTGTGTGTGTGTGTGTGTGTTGTCGGTGTGTGTGTGTGTTGTCGGTGTGTGTGTGTGTGTTGTCGGTGTGTGTGTGTGTTGTCGGTGTGTGTGTGTGTGAGTGTTGTGGGTGTGTTGTCGGTGTGTGTGTGGGTTTGTTGTCGGTGTGTGCGTGTGTGTTTTGTCGGTGTGTGTGTGTGTGTGTTGTCGGTGTGTGTGTGTGTGTGTTGTCGGTGTGTGTGTGTGTGTGTTGTCGGTATGTGTGTGTGTGTTGCTGGTGTTTGTGTGTGTGTGTGTTGTCGGTGTGTGTGTGTTGTCGGTGTGTGTGTGTGTGTGTGTGTGTGTGTGTGTGTGTGTGTTGTCGGTGTGTGTGTGTGTGTTGTCGGTGTGTGTGTGTGTGTGTTGTCGGTGTGTGTGTGTGTGTTGTCGGTGTGTGTGTGTGTGTTGTCGGTGTGTTTGTGTGTGTGTGTGGTCGGTGTGTGTGTGTGTGTGTTGTCGGTGTGTGTGTGTTGTGTGTGTGTGTGTTGTCGATGTGTGTGTTTGTTGTCGGTGTGTGTGTGTGTGTGTGTGTTGTCGGTGTGTGTGTGTGTGTGTGTGTTGTCGGTGTGTGTGTGTGTGTGTTTGTGTTGTCGGTGTGTGTGTGTGTGTTGTGTGTGTGTGTGTTGTCGGTGTGTGTGTGTGTTGTCGGTGTGTGTGTGTGTTTTGTCGGTGTGTGTGTGTGTGTGTTGTCGGTGTGTGTGTGTGTTGTCGGTGTGTGTGTGTGTGTGTGTGTGTTGTCGGTGTGTGTGTGTGTGTGTTGTCGGTGTGTGTGTGTGTGTTGTCGGTGTGTATGTGTGTGTGTTGTCAGTGTGTGTGTGTGTGTTGTCGGTGTGTGTGTGTTTATGTGTTGTCGGTGTGTGTGTGTGTGTTGTCGGTGTGTGTGTGTGTGTTGTCGGTGTGTGTGTGTGTGTGTTGTCGGTGTGTGTGTGTGTGTGTGTGTTGTCGGTGTGTGTGTGTGTGTGTGTTGTCGGTGTGTGTGTGTTGTCGGTGTGTGTGTGTTGTCGGTGTGTGTGTGTGTGTTGTCGGTGTGTTGTCGGTGTGTGTTGTCGGTGTGTGTGTGTGTTGTCGGTGTGTGTGTGTGTGTTGTCGGTGTGTGTGTGTGTTGTCGGTGTGTGTGTGTGTGAGTGTTGTGGGTGTGTTGTCGGTGTGTGTGTGGGTTTGTTGTCGGTGTGTGCGTGTGTGTTTTGTCGGTGTGTGTGTGTGTGTGTTGTCGGTGTGTGTGTGTGTGTGTTGTCGGTGTGTGTGTGTGTGTGTTGTCGGTATGTGTGTGTGTGTTGCTGGTGTTTGTGTGTGTGTGTGTTGTCGGTGTGTGTGTGTTGTCGGTGTGTGTGTGTGTGTGTGTGTGTGTGTGTGTGTGTGTGTGTGTGTTGTCGGTGTGTGTGTGTGTGTTGTCGGTGTGTGTGTGTGTGTGTTGTCGGTGTGTGTGTGTGTGTTGTCGGTGTGTGTGTGTGTGTTGTCGGTGTGTTTGTGTGTGTGTGTGGTCGGTGTGTGTGTGTGTGTGTTGTCGGTGTGTGTGTGTTGTGTGTGTGTGTGTTGTCGATGTGTGTGTTTGTTGTCGGTGTGTGTGTGTGTGTGTGTGTTGTCGGTGTGTGTGTGTGTGTGTGTGTTGTCGGTGTGTGTGTGTGTGTGTTTGTGTTGTCGGTGTGTGTGTGTGTGTGTGTGTTGTGTGTGTGTGTGTTGTCGGTGTGTGTGTGTGTTGTCGGTGTGTGTGTGTGTGTGTGTTTTGTCGGTGTGTGTGTGTGTGTGTTGTCGGTGTGTGTGTGTGTTGTCGGTGTGTGTGTGTGTGTGTGTGTGTTGTCTTTGTGTGTGTGTGTGTGTTGTCGGTGTGTGTGTGTGTGTTGTCGGTGTGTGTGTGTGTGTTGTCGTTGTGTATGTGTGTGTGTTGTCAGTGTGTGTGTGTGTGTTGTCGGTGTGTGTGTGTTTATGTGTTGTCGGTGTGTGTGTGTGTGTTGTCGGTGTGTGTGTGTGTGTTGTCGGTGTGTGTGTGTGTGTGTGTGTTGTCGGTGTGTGTGTGTGTGTGTTGTCGGTGTGTGTGTGTGTGTGTGTGTTGTCGGTGTGTGTGTGTTGTCGGTGTGTGTGTGTTGTCGGTGTGTGTGTGTGTTGTCGGTGTGTTGTCGGTGTGTGTTGTCGGTGTGTGTGTGTTGTGTGTGTGTGTGTTTTCGGTGTGTGTGTGTGTTGTCGGTGTGTGTGTGTGTGTGTTGTCGGTGTGTGTGTGTGTGTTGTCGGTGTGTGTGTGTGTGTGTTGTCGGTGTGTGTGTGTGTGTGTGTTGTCGGTGTGTGTGTGTGTGTTGTCGGTGTGTGTGTGTGTGTGTTGTCGGTGTGTGTGTGTGTGTGTGTGTTGTCGGTGTGTGTGTGTTGTCGGTGTGTGTGTGTGTGTGTGTGTGTTGTCAGTGTGTGTGTGTGTGTGTGTTGTCGGTGTGTGTGTGTGTGTTGTCGGTGTGTGTGTGTGTGTTGTCGGTGTTGTGTGTGTGTGTGTTGTCGGTGTGTGTGTGTGTTGTCGGTGTGTGTGTGTGTGTGTGTGTTGTCGGTGTGTGTGTGTTGTCGGTGTGTGTGTGTGTGTGTTGTCGGTGTGTGTGTGTGTGTGTTGTCGGTGTGTGTGTGTTGTCAGTGTGTGTGTGTGTGTGTGTTGTCGGTGTGTGTGTGTGTGTTGCTGGTGTTTGTGTGTGTGTGTGTTGTCGGTGTGTGTGTGTGTGTGTGTGTGTTGTCGGTGTGTGCGTGTGTGTTTTGTCGGTGTGTGTGTGTGTGTTGTGTGTGTGTTGTCGGTGTGTGTGTGTGTTGTCGGTGTGTGTGTGTGTTGTCGGTGTGTGTGTGTGTGTGTGTGTGTGTGTGTGTGTGTTGTCGGTGTGTGTGTGTGTGTTGTCGGTGTGTGTGTGTGTGTGTGTGTTGTCGGTGTGTGTGTGTGTGTGTTGTCGGTGTGTGTGTGTGTGTGTGTGTTGTCGGTGTGTGTGTGTTGTCGGTGTGTGTGTGTTGTCGGTGTGTGTGTGTGTTGTCGGTGTGTTGTCGGTGTGTGTTGTCGGTGTGTGTGTGTTGTGTGTGTGTGTGTTTTCGGTGTGTGTGTGTGTTGTCGGTGTGTGTGTGTGTGTGTTGTCGGTGTGTGTGTGTGTGTTGTCGGTGTGTGTGTGTGTGTGTTGTCGGTGTGTGTGTGTGTGTGTGTTGTCGGTGTGTGTGTGTGTGTTGTCGGTGTGTGTGTGTGTGTGTTGTCGGTGTGTGTGTGTGTGTGTGTGTTGTCGGTGTGTGTGTGTTGTCGGTGTGTGTGTGTGTGTGTGTTGTCAGTGTGTGTGTGTGTGTGTGTTGTCGGTGTGTGTGTGTGTGTTGTCGGTGTGTGTGTGTGTGTTGTCGGTGTTGTGTGTGTGTGTGTTGTCGGTGTGTGTGTGTGTTGTCGGTGTGTGTGTGTGTGTGTGTGTGTGTTGTCGGTGTGTGTGTGTTGTCGGTGTGTGTGTGTGTGTGTTGTCGGTGTGTGTGTGTGTGTGTGTTGTCGGTGTGTGTGTGTTGTCAGTGTGTGTGTGTGTGTGTGTTGTCGGTGTGTGTGTGTGTGTTGCTGGTGTTTGTGTGTGTGTGTGTTGTCGGTGTGTGTGTGTGTGTGTGTGTGTTGTCGGTGTGTGCGTGTGTGTTTTGTCGGTGTGTGTGTGTGTGTTGTGTGTGTGTTGTCGGTGTGTGTGTGTGTTGTCGGTGTGTGTGTGTGTTGTCGGTGTGTGTGTGTGTGTGTTGTCGGTGTGTGTGTGTGTGTTGTCGGTGTGTGTGTGTGTGTGTTGTCGGTGTGTATGTGTGTGTGTTGTCAGTGTGTGTGTGTGTGTGTTGTCGGTGTGTGTGTGTTTATGTGTTGTCGGTGTGTGTGTGTGTGTGTTGTCGGTGTGTGTGTGTGTTGTCGGTGTGTGTGTGTGTGTGTTGTCGGTTTGTGTGTGTGTGTGTGTGTTGTCGGTGTGTGTGTGTGTTGTCGGTGTGTGTGTGTGTGTTGTCGGTGTGTGTGTGTGTTGTCGGTGTGTGTGTGTGTGAGTGTTGTGGGTGTGTTGTCGGTGTGTGTGTGGGTTTGTTGTCGGTGTGTGCGTGTGTGTTTTGTCGGTGTGTGTGTGTGTGTGTTGTCGGTGTGTGTGTGTGTGTTGTGTGTGTGTGTGTTGTCGGTGTGTGTGTGTGAGTGTGTGTGTTGTCGGTGAGTGTGTGTGTTGTCGGTGTGTGTGTGTGAGTGTGTGTGTTGTCGGTGTGTGTGTGTGTGTTGTCGGTGTGTGTGTGTGTGTGTGTTGTCGGTGTGTGTGTGTGTGTGTTGTCGGTGTGTATGTGTGTGTGTTGTCAGTGTGTGTGTGTGTGTGTTGTTGGTGTGTGTGTGTTTATGTGTTGTCGGTGTGTGTGTGTGTGTGTTGTCGGTGTGTGTGTGTGTGTTGTCGGTGTGTATGTGTGTTGTCGGTGTGCGTGTGTGTGTTGTCGGTGTGTGTGTGTGTGTGTTGTCGGTGTGTGTGTGTTGTCGGTGTGTGTGTGTGTGTGTGTGTTGTCGGTGTGTGTGTGTGTGTGTGTTGTCGGTGTGTGTGTGGGTGTGTGTGTGTTGTGTGTGTGTGTTGTCGGTGTGTGTGTGTGTGTTGTCGGTGTATGTGTGTGTGTGTGTGTTGTCGGTGTGTGTGTGTTATCGGTGTGTGTGTGTGTGTGTGTTGTCGGTGTGTGTGTGTGTGTGTGTTGTCGGTGTGTGTGTGTGTGTGTTGTCGGTGTGTGTGTGTGTGTTGTCGGTGTGTGTGTGTTGTCGGTGTGTGTGTGTGTGTGTTGTGGGTGTGTTGTCGGTGTGTGTGTGTGTTTGTGTTGTCGGTGTGTGCGTGTGTGTTTTGTCGGTGTGTGTGTGTGTGTTGTGTGTGTGTGTGTTGTCGGTGTGTGTGTGTGTTGTTGGTGTGTGTGTGTGTGTGTGTGTGTGTGTGTGTGTGTTTTGTCGGTGTGTGTGTGTGTGTTGTCGGTGTGTGTGTGTGTGTTGTCGGTGTGTGCGTGTGTGTGTTGTCGGTGTGTGTGTGTGTTGTCGGTGTGTGTGTGTGTGTGTGTGTGTGTGTGTTGTCGGTGTGTGTGTGTGTGTTGTCGGTGTGTGTGTGTGTGTGTTGTCGGTGTGTGTGTGTGTGTGTGTTGTCGGTGTGTGTGTGTGTGTGTGTTGTCGGTGTGTGTGTGTGTGTGTGTTGTCGGTGTGTGTGTGTTGTCGGTGTGTGTGTGTGTTGTCGGTGTGTTGTCGGTGTGTGTGTGTGTGTTGTCGGTGTGTGTGTGTGTTGTTGGTGTGTGTGTGTGTTGTCGGTGTGTGTGTGTGTGTGTGTTGTCGGTGTGTGTGTGTGTGTGTGTTGTCGGTGTGTGTGTGTTGTCGGTGTGTGTGTGTGTTGTCGGTGTGTTGTCGGTGTGTGTGTGTGTGTTGTCGGTGTGTGTGTGTGTTGTTGGTGTGTGTGTGTGTTGTCGGTGTGTGTGTGTGTGTTGTGTGTGTGTGTGTTGTCGGTGTGTGTGTGTGTTGTCGGTGTGTGTGTGTGTGTGTGTGTTGTCGGTGTGTGTGTGTGTTGTCGGTGTGTGTGTGTGTGTGTTGTCGGTGTGTGTGTGTGTGTGTGTTGTCGGTGTGTGTGTGTGTGTGTGTTGTCGGTGTGTGTGTGTGTGTTGTCGGTGTGTGTGTGTGTGTTGTGTGTGTGTGTGTTGTCGGTGTGTGTGTGTGTGTGTTGTCGGTGTGTGTGTGTGTGTGTGTGTTGTCGGTGTGTGTGTGTTGTCGGTGTGTGTGTGTGTGTGTTGTCAGTGTGTGTGTGTGTTGTCGGTGTGTGTGTGTGTGTGTGTTGTCGGTGTGTGTGTGTGTGATGTCAGTGTTGTGTGTGTGTGTGTTGTCGGTGTGTGTGTGTGTTGTCGGTGTTGTGTGTGTGTGTGTTGTCGGTGTGTGTGTGTGTTGTCGGTGTGTGTGTGTGTGTGTGTGTTGTCGGTGTGTGTGTGTGTGTGTTGTCGGTGTGTGTGTGTGTGTGTTGTCGGTGTGTGTGTGTTGTCAGTGTGTGTGTGTGTGTGTGTTGTCGGTGTGTGTGTGTGTGTGTGTGTTGTCGGTGTGTGTGTGTGTGTGTTTGTGTTGTCGGTGTGTGTGTGTGTGTGTGTGTTGTGTGTGTGTGTGTGTTGTCGGTGTGTGTGTGTGTTGTCGGTGTGTGTGTGTGTGTGTTGTCGGTGTGTGTGTGTGTGTGTTGTCGGTGTGTGTGTGTGTTGTCGGTGTGTGTGTGTTGTCGGTGTGTGTGTGTGTGTTGTCGGTGTGTGTGTGTGTGTTGTCGGTGTGTATGTGTGTGTGTTGTCAGTGTGTGTGTGTGTGTGTTGTCGGTGTGTGTGTGTTTATGTGTTGTCGGTGTGTGTGTGTGTGTGTGTGTTGTCGGTGTGTGTGTGTGTGTTGTCGGTGTGTGTGTGTGTGTTGTCGGTGTGTGTGTGTGTGTGTTGTCGGTGTGTGTGTGTGTGTGTTGTCGGTGTGTGTGTGTGTGTGTGTTGTCGGTGTGTGTGTGTGTGTTGTCGGTGTGTGTGTGTTGTCGGTGTGTGTGTGTGTTGTCGGTGTGTTGTCGGTGTGTGTGTGTGTGTTGTCGGTGTGTGTGTGTGTGTTGTTGGTGTGTGTGTGTGTGTGTTGTCGGTGTGTGTGTGTGTTGTCGGTGTGTTGTCGGTGTGTGTGTGTGTGTTGTCGGTGTGTGCGTGTGTGTGTTGTCGGTGTGTGTGTGTGTTGTCGGTGTGTGTGTGTGTGTGTGTGTGTGTGTGTTGTCGGTGTGTGTGTGTGTGTTGTCGGTGTGTGTGTGTGTGTTGTCGGTGTGTGTGTGTGTGTTGTCGGTGTGTATGTGTGTGTGTTGTCAGTGTGTGTGTGTGTGTGTTGTCGGTGTGTGTGTGTTTATGTGTTGTCGGTGTGTGTGTGTGTGTGTTGTCGGTGTGTGTGTGTGTGTTGTCGGTGTGTGTGTGTGTGTTGTCGGTGTGTGTGTGTGTGTTGTCGGTGTGTATGTGTGTGTGTTGTCAGTGTGTGTGTGTGTGTGTTGTCGGTGTGTGTGTGTTTATGTGTTGTCGGTGTGTGTGTGTGTGTGTTGTCGGTGTGTGTGTGTGTGTTGTCGGTGTGTGTGTGTGTGTTGTCGGTGTGTGTGTGTGTGTGTTGTCGGTGTGTGTGTGTGTGTGTGTTGTCGGTGTGTGTGTGTGTGTGTGTTGTCGGTGTGTGTGTGTGTGTGTGTTGTCGGTGTGTGTGTGTTGTCGGTGTGTGTGTGTGTTGTCGGTGTGTTGTCGGTGTGTGTGTGTGTGTTGTCGGTGTGTGTGTGTGTTGTTGGTGTGTGTGTGTGTTGTCGGTGTGTGTGTGTGTGTGTGTTGTCGGTGTGTGTGTGTGTGTGTGTTGTCGGTGTGTGTGTGTTGTCGGTGTGTGTGTGTGTTGTCGGTGTGTTGTCGGTGTGTGTGTGTGTGTTGTCGGTGTGTGTGTGTGTTGTTGGTGTGTGTGTGTGTTGTCGGTGTGTGTGTGTGTGTTGTGTGTGTGTGTGTTGTCGGTGTGTGTGTGTGTTGTCGGTGTGTGTGTGTGTTGTCGGTGTGTGTGTGTGTGTGTGTGTGTGTTGTCGGTGTGTGTGTGTTGTCGGTGTGTGTGTGTGTGTTGTCGGTGTGTGTGTGTGTGTGTTGTCGGTGTGTGTGTGTTGTCAGTGTGTGTGTGTGTGTGTGTTGTCGGTGTGTGTGTGTGTGTGTGTTGTCGGTGTGTGTGTGTGTGTGTGTTTGTGTTGTCGGTGTGTGTGTGTGTGTGTGTGTTGTGTGTGTGTGTGTTGTCGGTGTGTGTGTGTGTTGTCGGTGTGTGTGTGTGTGTGTTGTCGGTGTGTGTGTGTGTGTTGTCGGTGTGTGTGTGTGTTTTCGGTGTGTGTGTGTGTGTTGTCGGTGTGTGTGTGTGTGTTGTCGGTGTGTGTGTGTGTGTTGTCGGTGTGTATGTGTGTGTGTTGTCAGTGTGTGTGTGTGTGTGTTGTCGGTGTGTGTGTGTTTATGTGTTGTCGGTGTGTGTGTGTGTGTGTTGTCGGTGTGTGTGTGTGTGTTGTCGGTGTGTATGTGTGTGTGTTGTCAGTGTGTGTGTGTGTGTGTTGTCGGTGTGTGTGTGTTTATGTGTTGTCGATGTGTGTGTGTGTGTGTTGTCGGTGTGTGTGTGTGAGTTGTCGGTGTGTGTGTGTGTGTTGTCGGTGTGTGTGTGTGTGTGTTGTCGGTGTGTGTGTGTGTGTGTGTGTTGTCGGTGTGTGTGTGTGTGTGTGTTGTCGGTGTGTGTGTGTGTGTGTTGTCGGTGTGTGTGTGTTGTCGGTGTGTGTGTGTGTTGTCGGTGTGTTGTCGGTGTGTGTGTGTGTGTTGTCGGTGTGTGTGTGTGTGTTGTTGGTGTGTGTGTGTGTTGTCGGTGTGTGTGTGTGTTGTGTGTGTGTGTGTTGTCGGTGTGTGTGTGTGTGTTGTCGGTGTGTGTGTGTGTGTTGTCGGTGTGTATGTGTGTGTGTTGTCAGTGTGTGTGTGTGTGTGTTGTCGGTGTGTGTGTGTTTATGTGTTGTCGGTGTGTGTGTGTGTGTGTTGTCGGTGTGTGTGTGTGTGTTGTCGGTGTGTATGTGTGTGTGTTGTCAGTGTGTGTGTGTGTGTGTTGTCGGTGTGTGTGTGTTTATGTGTTGTCGGTGTGTGTGTGTGTGTGTTGTCGGTGTGTGTGTGTGAGTTGTCGGTGTGTGTGTGTGTGTTGTCGGTGTGTGTGTGTGTGTGTTGTCGGTGTGTGTGTGTGTGTGTGTGTTGTCGGTGTGTGTGTGTGTGTGTGTTGTCGGTGTGTGTGTGTGTGTGTTGTCGGTGTGTGTGTGTTGTCGGTGTGTGTGTGTGTTGTCGGTGTGTTGTCGGTGTGTGTGTGTGTGTTGTCGGTGTGTGTGTGTGTGTGTTGTCGTGTGTGTGTGTGTGTGTTGTCGGTGTGTGTGTGTGTGTGTGTGTGTGTGTGTTGTCGGTGTGTGTGTGTGTGTGTCGGTGTGTGTGTGTGTGTGTGTGTTGTCGGTGTGTGTGTGTGTGTGTGTGTCGGTGTGTGTGTGTGTGTGTTGTCGGTGTGTGTGTGTGTGTGTGTTGTCGGTGTGTGTGTGTGTGTTGTCGGGTGTGTGTGTGTGTGTGTGTGTTGTCGGTGTGTGTGTGTGTGTGTTGTCGGTGTGTGTGTGTGTGTGTTGTCGGTGTGTGTGTGTGTGTTGTCGGTGTGTGTGTGTGTTGTCGGTGTGTGTGTGTGTGTGTTGTCAGTGTGTGTGTGTGTGTGTGTTGTCGGTGTGTGTGTGTGTGTGTGTTGTCGGTGTGTGTGTGTGTGTGTCGGTGTTGTGTGTGTGTGTGTTGTCGGTGTGTGTGTGTTGTCGGTGTTGTGTGTGTGTGTGTTGTCGGTGTGTGTGTGTGTGTGTGTGTTGTCGGTGTGTGTGTGTTGTCGGTGTGTGTGTGTGTGTGTGTTGTCGGTGTGTGTGTGTGTGTGTGTTGTCGGTGTGTGTGTGTTGTCAGTGTGTGTGTGTGTGTGTGTGTTGTCGGTGTGTGTGTGTGTGTGTCGTGTGTCGTGTGTGTGTGTGTGTGTGTGTGTGTGTGTTGTCGGTGTGTGTGTGTGTGTGTGTGTGTGTGTGTGTTGTCGGTGTGTGTGTGTGTTGTCGGTGTGTGTGTGTGTGTGTTGTCGGTGTGTGTGTGTGTGTGTTGTCGGTGTGTGTGTGTGTGTTGTCGGTGTGTGTGTGTGTGTGTGTGGTCGGTGTGTGTGTGTGTGTGTTGTCGGTGTGTGTGTGTGTGTTGTGGTGTGTGTGTGTGTGTGTTGTCGGTGTGTGTGTGTGTGTTGTGTGTGTGTGTGTGTGTCGGTGTGTGTGTGTGTGTGTTGTCGGTGTGTGTGTGTGTGTGTTTGTGTTGTCGGTGTGTGTGTGTGTGTGTGTGTGTTGTGTGTGTGTGTGTTGTCGGTGTGTGTGTGTGTTGTCGTGTGTGTGTGTGTGTGTGTTGTCGGTGTGTGTGTGTGTGTGTTGTCGGTGTGTGTGTGTGTGTCGGTGTGGTGTGTGTGTGTGTGTGTTGTCGGTGTGTGTGTGTGTGTGTTGTCGGTGTGTGTGTGTGTGTTGTCGGTGTGTGTGTGTGTGTTGTCGGTGTGTATGTGTGTGTGTTGTCAGTGTGTGTGTGTGTGTTGTCGGTGTGTGTGTGTTTATGTGTTGTCGGTGTGTGTGTGTGTGTGTGTGTGTGTGTGTGTGTTGTCGGTGTGTGTGTGTGTGTGTGTCGGTGTGTGTGTGTGTGTGTTGTCGGTGTGTGTGTGTGTGTGTTGTCGGTGTGTGTGTGTGTGTGTGTTGTCGGTGTGTGTGTGTGTGTTGTCGGTGTGTGTGTGTTGTCGGTGTGTGTGTGTGTTGTCGGTGTGTTGTCGGTGTGTGTGTGTGTGTGTTGTCGGTGTGTGTGTGTGTGTTGTCGGTGTGTGTGTGTGTTGTCGGTGTGTGTGTGTGTGTTGTCGGTGTGTGTGTGTGTGTTGTCGGTGTGTGTGTGTGTGTGTTGTCGGTGTGTGTGTGTGTGTGTGTGTCGGTGTGTGTGTGTGTGTTGTCGGTGTGTGTGTGTGTGTGTTGTCGGTGTGTGTGTGTGTGTGTGTGTGTGTGTGTGTGTTGTCGGTGTGTGTGTGTGTGTTGTCGGTGTGTGTGTGTGTGTGTGTGTTGTCGGTGTGTGTGTGTTGTCGGTGTGTGTGTGTGTGTGTGTTGTCGTGTGTGTGTGTGTGTGTGTGTTGTCGGTGTGTGTGTGTGTGTTGTCGGTGTGTGTGTGTGTGTTGTCGGTGTGTGTGTGTTGTCGGTGTGTGTGTGTGTGTGTGTGTGTGTGTCGTGTGTGTGTGTGTGTGTTGTCGGTGTGTGTGTGTGTGTGTTGTCGGTGTGTGTGTGTGTGTGTGTGTGTGTGTGTTGTCGGTGTGTGTGTGTGTTGTGGTGTGTGTGTGTGTGTGTGTGTGTGTGTGTGTGTGTGTTGTCGGTGTGTGTGTGTGTGTTGTCGGTGTGTGTGTGTGTGTTGTCGGTGTGTGTGTGTGTGTGTGTGTCGGTGTGTGTGTGTGTTGTCGGTGTGTGTGTGTGTGTGTGTGTGTGTGTGTTGTCGGTGTGTGTGTGTGTGTTGTCGGTGTGTGTGTGTGTGTGTTGTCGTGTGTGTGTGTGTGTGTTGTCGGTGTGTGTGTGTGTGTGTTGTCGGTGTGTGTGTGTGTGTTGTCGGTGTGTGTGTGTTGTCGGTGTGTGTGTGTGTTTGTGTTGTCGGTGTGTGGTGTGTGTGTTGTCGGTGTGTGTGTGTGTGTGTTGTCGGTGTGTGTGTGTGTGTGTTGTCGGTGTGTGTGTGTGTGTGTGTTGTCGGTGTGTGTGTGTGTGTGTGTTGTCGGTGTGTGTGTGTTGTCGGTGTGTGTGTGTGTTGTCGGTGTGTTGTCGGTGTGTGTGTGTGTGTTGTCGGTGTGTGTGTGTGTGTTGTTGGTGTGTGTGTGTGTTGTCGGTGTGTGTGTGTGTGTTGTGTGTGTGTGTGTTGTCGGTGTGTGTGTGTGTTGTCGGTGTGTGTGTGTGTGTGTGTGTTGTCGGTGTGTGTGTGTGTTGTCGGTGTGTGTGTGTGTGTGTTGTCGGTGTGTGTGTGTGTGTGTGTTGTCGGTGTGTGTGTGTGTGTGTTGTCGGTGTGTGTGTGTGTGTTGTCGGTGTGTGTGTGTGTGTTGTGTGTGTGTGTGTTGTCGGTGTGTGTGTGTGTGTGTTGTCGGTGTGTGTGTGTGTGTGTGTGTTGTCGGTGTGTGTGTGTTGTCGGTGTGTGTGTGTGTGTGTGTGTCAGTGTGTGTGTGTGTTGTCGGTGTGTGTGTGTGTGTGTGTTGTCGGTGTGTGTGTGTGTGATGTCAGTGTTGTGTGTGTGTGTGTTGTCGGTGTGTGTGTGTGTTGTCGGTGTTGTGTGTGTGTGTGTTGTCGGTGTGTGTGTGTGTTGTCGGTGTGTGTGTGTGTGTGTGTGTGTCGGTGTGTGTGTGTGTGTGTTGTCGGTGTGTGTGTGTTGTCGTGTGTGTGTGTGTGTGTGTTGTCGGTGTGTGTGTGTGTGTGTGTGTTGTCGGTGTGTGTGTGTGTGTGTTTGTGTGTCGGTGTGTGTGTGTGTGTGTGTGTTGTGTGTGTGTGTGTGTTGTCGGTGTGTGTGTGTGTTGTCGGTGTGTGTGTGTGTGTGTTGTCGGTGTGTGTGTGTGTGTGTTGTCGGTGTGTGTGTGTGTTGTCGGTGTGTGTGTGTTGTCGGTGTGTGTGTGTGTGTTGTCGGTGTGTGTGTGTGTGTTGTCGGTGTGTTGTGTGTGTGTTGTCGGTGTGTGTGTGTGTGTGTTGTCGGTGTGTGTGTGTTTGTGTTGTCGGTGTGTGTGTGTGTGTGTGTTGTCGGTGTGTGTGTGTGTGTTGTCGGTGTGTGTGTGTGTGTTGTCGGTGTGTGTGTGTGTGTGTTGTCGGTGTGTGTGTGTGTGTGTTGTCGGTGTGTGTGTGTGTGTGTGTTGTCGGTGTGTGTGTGTGTGTTGTCGGTG
>NW_027675449.1:102500-110000 GCF_965601325.2 Salmo salar
GTGTGTGTGTGTGTTGTCGGTGTGTGTGTGTGTGTGTTGTGTGTGTGTGTGTTGTCGGTGTGTGTGTGTGTTGTCGGTGTGTGTGTGTGTGTGTTGTCGTGTGTGTGTGTGTGTTGTCGGTGTGTGTGTGTGTGTGTGTGTGGTGTGTGTGTGTGTCGGTGTGTGTGTGTGTGTTGTCGGTGTGTGTGTGTGTGTTGTCGGTGTGTGTGTGTGTGTTGTCGGTGTGTGTGTGTGTGTGTTGTCGTGTGTGTGTGTGTGTGTTGTCGGTGTGTGTGTGTGTGTGTGTTGTCGGTGTGTGTGTGTGTGTGTGTTGTCGGTGTGTGTGTGTTGTCGGTGTGTGTGTGTGTTGTCGTGTGTTGTCGGTGTGTGTGTGTGTGTGTTGTCGGTGTGTGTGTGTGTGTGTGTGTTGTCGGTGTGTGTGTGTGTGTGTTGTCGGTGTGTGTGTGTGTGTGTGTTGTCGTGTGTGTGTGTGTTGTCGGTGTGTGTGTGTGTTGTCGGTGTGTTGTCGGTGTGTGTGTGTGTGTGTTGTCGGTGTGTGTGTGTGTGTTGTCGGTGTGTGTGTGTGTTGTCGTGTGTGTGTGTGTGTTGTCGGTGTGTGTGTGTGTGTTGTCGGTGTGTGTGTGTGTGTGTTGTCGGTGTGTGTGTGTGTGTCGGTGTGTGTGTGTGTGTGTGTGTTGTCGGTGTGTGTGTGTGTGTGTGTTGTCGGTGTGTGTGTGTGTGTGTGTGTGTGTGTGTGTGTGTGTTGTCGGTGTGTGTGTGTGTGTTGTCGGTGTGTGTGTGTGTGTGTGTGTTGTCGGTGTGTGTGTGTTGTCGGTGTGTGTGTGTGTGTGTTGTCGGTGTGTGTGTGTGTGTGTGTTGTCGGTGTGTGTGTGTGTGTGTTGTCGGTGTGTGTGTGTGTGTTGTCGGTGTGTGTGTGTGTTGTCGGTGTGTGTGTGTGTGTGTTGTGGTGTGTGTTGTCGGTGTGTGTGTGTGTTTGTGTTGTCGGTGTGTGTGTGTGTGTGTTGTCGGTGTGTGTGTGTGTGTTGTGTGTGTGTGTGTTGTCGGTGTGTGTGTGTGTTGTCGGTGTGTGTGTGTGTGTGTGTGTGTGTGTGTGTGTGTGTGTTGTCGGTGTGTGTGTGTGTGTTGTCGGTGTGTGTGTGTGTGTTGTCGGTGTGTGCGTGTGTGTGTTGTCGGTGTGTGTGTGTGTTGTCGGTGTGTGTGTGTGTGTGTGTGTGTGTGTGTTGTCGGTGTGTGTGTGTGTGTTGTCGGTGTGTGTGTGTGTGTGTTGTCGGTGTGTGTGTGTGTGTGTGTTGTCGGTGTGTGTGTGTGTGTGTGTTGTCGGTGTGTGTGTGTGTGTGTGTTGTCGGTGTGTGTGTGTTGTCGGTGTGTGTGTGTTGTCGTGTGTTGTCGGTGTGTGTGTGTGTGTTGTCGGTGTGTGTGTGTGTTGTCGTGTGTGTGTGTGTGTTGTCGGTGTGTGTGTGTGTGTGTGTTGTCGGTGTGTGTGTGTGTGTGTGTTGTCGGTGTGTGTGTGTTGTCGGTGTGTGTGTGTGTTGTCGGTGTGTTGTCGGTGTGTGTGTGTGTGTGTTGTCGGTGTGTGTGTGTGTTGTCGGTGTGTGTGTGTGTTGTCGGTGTGTGTGTGTGTGTTGTGTGTGTGTGTGTTGTCGGTGTGTGTGTGTGTTGTCGGTGTGTGTGTGTGTGTGTGTGTTGTCGGTGTGTGTGTGTGTTGTCGGTGTGTGTGTGTGTGTGTTGTTGTGTGTGTGTGTGTGTGTGTTGTCGGTGTGTGTGTGTGTGTGTGTGTCGGTGTGTGTGTGTGTGTTGTCGGTGTGTGTGTGTGTGTTGTCGTGTGTGTGTGTGTTGTCGGTGTGTGTGTGTGTGTGTTGTCGGTGTGTGTGTGTGTGTGTGTGTGTGTTGTCGTGTGTGTGTGTGTTGTCGGTGTGTGTGTGTGTGTGTGTTGTCGGTGTGTGTGTGTGTTGTCGGTGTGTGTGTGTGTGTGTGTTGTCGGTGTGTGTGTGTGTGTTGTCGGTGTGTGTGTGTGTGTGTTGTCGGTGTGTGTGTGTGTTGTCGGTGTTGTGTGTGTGTGTGTTGTCGGTGTGTGTGTGTGTTGTCGTGTGTGTGTGTGTGTGTGTGTTGTCGGTGTGTGTGTGTGTGTGTTGTCGGTGTGTGTGTGTGTGTGTTGTCGGTGTGTGTGTGTGTTGTCGTGTGTGTGTGTGTGTGTGTTGTCGGTGTGTGTGTGTGTGTGTGTGTTGTCGGTGTGTGGTGTGTGTGTTGTGTTGTCGGTGTGTGTGTGTGTGTGTGTCGGTGTGTGTGTGTGTGTGTTGTCGGTGTGTGTGTGTGTGTTGTCGGTGTGTGTGTGTGTGTGTTGTCGGTGTGTGTGTGTGTGTGTTGTCGGTGTGTGTGTGTGTGTGTCGGTGTGTGTGTGTTGTCGGTGTGTGTGTGTGTGTTGTCGGTGTGTGTGTGTGTGTTGTCGGTGTGTGTGTGTGTGTGTTGTCGTGTGTGTGTGTGTGTGTTGTCGGTGTGTGTGTGTTGTGTGTTGTCGGTGTGTGTGTGTGTGTGTGTTGTCGGTGTGTGTGTGTGTGTGTGTCGGTGTGTGTGTGTGTGTTGTCGGTGTGTGTGTGTGTGTGTTGTCGGTGTGTGTGTGTGTGTGTTGTCGGTGTGTGTGTGTGTGTGTGTTGTCGGTGTGTGTGTGTGTGTTGTCGGTGTGTGTGTGTTGTCGGTGTGTGTGTGTGTTGTCGGTGTGTTGTCGGTGTGTGTGTGTGTGTTGTCGGTGTGTGTGTGTGTGTGTGTCGGTGTGTGTGTGTGTGTGTTGTCGGTGTGTGTGTGTGTGTCTGTGTTGTCGGTGTGTGTGTGTGTGTTGTCGGTGTGTGGTGTGTGTGTTGTCGGTGTGTGTGTGTGTGTTGTCGGTGTGTGTGTGTGTGTGTGTGTGTGTGTGTTGTCGGTGTGTGTGTGTGTGTTGTCGGTGTGTGTGTGTGTGTGTGTCGGTGTGTGTGTGTGTGTTGTCGGTGTGTGTGTGTGTGTGTTGTCGGTGTGTGTGTGTGTGTGTTGTCGGTGTGTGTGTGTGTGTGTTGTCGGTGTGTGTGTGTGTGTGTTGTCGTGTGTGTGTGTGTGTGTTGTCGGTGTGTGTGTGTGTGTTGTCGGTGTGTGTGTGTGTGTTGTCGGTGTGTGTGTGTGTGTGTTGTCGTGTGTGTGTGTGTGTGTTGTCGGTGTGTGTGTGTGTTGTGTTGTCGGTGTGTGTGTGTGTGTGTTGTCGGTGTGTGTGTGTGTGTTGTCGGTGTGTGTGTGTGTGTTGTCGGTGTGTGTGTGTGTGTGTTGTCGGTGTGTGTGTGTGTGTGTTGTCGGTGTGTGTGTGTGTGTGTGTTGTCGGTGTGTGTGTGTGTGTGTGTTGTCGGTGTGTGTGTGTGTTGTCGGTGTGTGTGTGTGTTGTCGGTGTGTTGTCGGTGTGTGTGTGTGTGTTGTCGGTGTGTGTGTGTGTTGTCGGTGTGTGTGTGTGTTGTCGGTGTGTGTGTGTGTGTGTGTTGTCGGTGTGTGTGTGTGTGTGTTGTCGGTGTGTGTGTGTGTGTTGTCGGTGTGTGTGTGTGTTGTCGTGTGTGTCGGTGTGTGTGTGTGTGTTGTCGGTGTGTGTGTGTGTTGTCTGTGTGTGTGTGTGTGTTGTCGGTGTGTGTGTGTGTGTGTGTGTGTGTGTGTGTGTTGTCGGTGTGTGTGTGTGTGTGTTGTCGGTGTGTGTGTGTGTTGTCGGTGTGTGTGTGTGTGTGTGTGTGTGTTGTCGGTGTGTGTGTGTTGTCGGTGTGTGTGTGTGTGTTGTCGGTGTGTGTGTGTGTGTGTTGTCGGTGTGTGTGTGTGTGTGTGTCGTGTGTGTGTGTGTGTTGTCGGTGTGTGTGTGTGTGTGTGTTGTCGGTGTGTGTGTGTGTGTGTGTTTGTGTTGTCGGTGTGTGTGTGTGTGTGTGTGTTGTGTGTGTGTGTGTTGTCGGTGTGTGTGTGTGTTGTCGGTGTGTGTGTGTGTGTGTTGTCGGTGTGTGTGTGTGTGTTGTCGGTGTGTGTGTGTGTGTTGTCGGTGTGTGTGTGTGTGTGTTGTCGGTGTGTGTGTGTGTGTTGTCGGTGTGTGTGTGTGTGTTGTCGGTGTGTGTGTGTGTGTGTTGTCGGTGTGTGTGTGTGTGTGTGTGTGTGTTGTCGGTGTGTGTGTGTGTGTGTTGTCGGTGTGTGTGTGTTGTGTTGTCGGTGTGTGTGTGTTGTCGGTGTGTGTGTGTGTGTGTGTTGTGGGTGTGTTGTCGGTGTGTGTGTGTGTGTGTGTTGTCGGTGTGTGTGTGTGTGTGTTGTCGGTGTGTGTGTGTGTGTGTGTTGTCGGGTGTGTGTGTGTGTGTGTGTCGGTGTGTGTGTGTGTGTGTTGTCGTGTGTGTGTGTGTGTGTGTTGTCGGTGTGTGTGTGTGTGTGTGTGTTGTCGGTGTGTGTGTGTGTGTTGTCGGTGTGTGTGTGTGTGTTGTCGTGTGTGTGTGTGTGTGTTGTCGGTGTGTGTGTGTGTGTGTGTGTGTGTGTGTGTTGTCGGTGTGTGTGTGTGTGTCGTGTGTGTGTGTGTGTGTGTGTTGTCGGTGTGTGTGTGTGTTGTCGGTGTGTGTGTGTGTGTGTCGGTGTGTGTGTGTGTGTGTGTTGTCGGTGTGTGTGTGTGTGTTGTCGGTGTGTGTGTGTGTGTTGTCGGTGTGTGTGTGTGTGTGTGTGTGTGTGTGTTGTCGGTGTGTGTGTGTGTGTGTTGTCGGTGTGTGTGTGTGTGTGTGTGTGTGTGTGTGTGTGTGTTGTCGGTGTGTGTGTGTGTGTTGTCGTGTGTGTGTGTGTGTGTTGTCGGTGTGTGTGTGTGTGGTTGTCGGTGTGTGTGTGTGTGTGTGTTGTCGGTGTGTGTGTGTGTTGTCGGTGTGTGTGTGTGTGTGTTGTCGGTGTGTGTGTGTGTGTGTTGTCGGTGTGTGTGTGTGTGTGTTGTCGGTGTGTGTGTGTGTGTGTGTGTGTGTGTGTGTGTGTTGTCGGTGTGTGTGTGTGTGTGTTGTCGGTGTGTGTGTGTGTGTGTGTGTTGTCGGTGTGTGTGTGTGTGTGTGTGTGTGTGTGTGTGTGTGTTGTCGGTGTGTGTGTGTGTTGTCGGTGTGTGTGTGTGTGTGTGTTGTCGGTGTGTGTGTGTGTGTGTTGTCGTGTGTGTGTGTGTGTTGTCGGTGTGTGTGTGTGTGTTGTCGGTGTGTGTGTGTGTGTTGTCGGTGTGTGTGTGTGTGTGTTGTCGGTGTGTGTGTGTGTGTGTTGTCGGTGTGTGTGTGTGTGTGTTGTCGGTGTGTGTGTGTGTGTGTTGTCGGTGTGTGTGTGTGTGTGTGTGTGTGTGTGTGTGTGTGTGTTGTCGTGTGTGTGTGTGTGTGTGTGTTGTCGGTGTGTGTGTGTGTGTGTGTGTGTGTGTGTGTGTGTGTTGTCGGTGTGTGTGTGTGTGTGTGTTGTCGGTGTGTGTGTGTGTGTGTTGTCGGTGTGTGTGTGTGTGTTGTCGGTGTGTGTGTGTGTTGTCGGTGTGTGTGTGTGTGTTGTCGGTGTGTGTGTGTGTGTTGTCGGTGTGTGTGTGTGTGTTGTCGGTGTGTGTGTGTGTGTGTTGTCGTGTGTGTGTGTGTGTGTGTGTGTGTCGGTGTGTGTGTGTGTGTGTGTTGTCGGTGTGTGTGTGTGTGTGTTGTCGGTGTGTGTGTGTGTGTCGGTGTGTGTGTGTGTGTGTTGTCGGTGTGTGTGTGTGTGTGTGTGTGTGTGTGTGTGTTGTCGGTGTGTGGTGTGTGTGTTGTCGGTGTGTGTGTGTGTGTGTTGTCGGTGTGTGTGTGTGTGTGTGTTGTCGTGTGTGTGTGTGTGTGTGTTGTCGGTGTGTGTGTGTGTGTGTTGTCGTGTGTGTGTGTGTTGTCGGTGTGTGTGTGTGTTGTCGTGTGTTGTCGGTGTGTGTGTGTGTGTTGTCGGTGTGTGTGTGTGTGTTGTCTGTGTGTGTGTGTGTGTTGTCGGTGTGTGTGTGTGTGTTGTCGGTGTGTGTGTGTGTTGTCGGTGTGTGTGTGTGTGTTGTCGGTGTGTGTGTGTGTGTGTTGTCGTGTGTGTGTGTGTGTGTTGTCGGTGTGTGTGTGTGTGTGTTGTCGGTGTGTGTGTGTGTGTGTTGTCGGTGTGTGTGTGTGTGTTGTCGGTGTGTGTGTGTGTGTGTTGTCGGTGTGTGTGTGTGTGTCGTGTGTGTGTGTGTGTTGTCGGTGTGTGTGTGTGTGTGTTGTCGGTGTGTGTGTGTGTGTGTGTGTGTCGTGTGTGTGTGTGTTGTCGGTGTGTGTGTGTGTGTGTTGTCGTGTGTGTGTGTGTGTTGTCGGTGTGTGTGTGTGTGTGTGTGTCGGTGTGTGTGTGTGTGTTGTCGGTGTGTGTGTGTGTGTGTTGTCGGTGTGTGTGTGTGTGTTGTCGGTGTGTGTGTGTGTGTGTTGTCGGTGTGTGTGTGTGTTGTCGGTGTGTGTGTGTGTGTGTTGTCGGTGTGTGTGTGTGTGTGTTGTCGGTGTGTGTGTGTGTGTGTTGTCGGTGTGTGTGTGTGTGTTGTCGTGTGTGTGTGTGTGTGTTGTCGGTGTGTGTGTGTGTGTGTGTTGTCGGTGTGTGTGTGTGTGTGTGTGTGTTGTCGGTGTGTGTGTGTGTGTGTGTGTTGTGTGTGTGTGTGTGTTGTCGGTGTGTGTGTGTGTTGTCGGTGTGTGTGTGTGTGTGTGTTGTCGGTGTGTGTGTGTGTGTGTTGTCGGTGTGTGTGTGTGTGTTGTCGGTGTGTGTGTGTGTGTTGTCGGTGTGTGTGTGTGTGTTGTCGGTGTGTGTGTGTGTGTGTTGTCGGTGTGTGTGTGTGTGTTGTCGGTGTGTGTGTGTGTGTGTTGTCGGTGTGTGTGTGTGTGTGTTGTCGGTGTGTGTGTGTGTGTTGTCGGTGTGTGTGTGTGTGTTGTCGGTGTGTGTGTGTGTGTTGTCGGTGTGTGTGTGTGTGTGTGTGTTGTCGGTGTGTGTGTGTGTGTGTGTTGTCGTGTGTGTGTGTGTGTGTGTGTGTGTGTGTTGTCGGTGTGTGTGTGTGTGTGTGTGTTGTCGTGTGTGTGTGTGTGTGTTGTCGGTGTGTGTGTGTGTGTTGTCGGTGTGTGTGTGTGTGTGTTGTCGGTGTGTGTGTGTGTGTTGTCGGTGTGTGTGTGTGTGTTGTCGGTGTGTGTGTGTGTTGTCGGTGTGTGTGTGTGTGTGTTGTCGGTGTGTGTGTGTGTGTTGTCGGTGTGTGTGTGTGTGTGTTGTCGGTGTGTGTGTGTGTGTGTTGTCGGTGTGTGTGTGTGTGTGTTGTCGGTGTGTGTGTGTGTGTTGTCGGTGTGTGTGTGTGTGTGTTGTCGGTGTGTGTGTGTGTGTGTCGTGTGTGTGTGTGTGTTGTCGGTGTGTGTGTGTGTGTGTTGTCGGTGTGTGTGTGTGTGTGTGTGTGTGTTGTCGGTGTGTGTGTGTGTGTCGTGTGTGTGTGTGTGTGTTGTCGGTGTGTGTGTGTGTGTTGTCGGTGTGTGTGTG
>NW_027675449.1:115000-152500 GCF_965601325.2 Salmo salar
TGTGTGTTGTCGGTGTGTGTGTGTGTGTTGTCGGTGTGTGTGTGTGTGTGTGTTGTCGGTGTGTGTGTGTGTGTGTCGTGTGTGTGTGTGTGTGTGTGTTGTCGGTGTGTGTGTGTGTTGTCGGTGTGTGTGTGTGTGTTGTCGTGTGTGTGTGTGTGTGTTGTCGGTGTGTGTGTGTGTGTGTGTGTGTGTGTGTGTTGTCGTGTGTGTGTGTGTGTTGTCGGTGTGTGTGTGTGTGTGTGTTGTCGTGTGTGTGTGTGTGTGTGTTGTCGGTGTGTGTGTGTGTGTGTTGTCGGTGTGTGTGTGTGTGTGTGTTGTCGGTGTGTGTGTGTGTGTTGTCGGTGTGTGTGTGTGTGTTGTCGGTGTGTGTGTGTGTGTGTGTGTGTGTGTGTTGTCGGTGTGTGTGTGTGTGTTGTCGGTGTGTGTGTGTGTGTGTTGTCGGTGTGTGTGTGTTGTCGGTGTGTGTGTGTGTGTGTTGTCGGTGTGTGTGTGTGTGTTGTCGGTGTGTGTGTGTGTTGTCGGTGTGTGTGTGTGTGTGTTGTCGTGTGTGTGTGTGTGTGTTGTCGGTGTGTGTGTGTGTGTGTGTGTGTCGTGTGTGTGTGTGTTGTCGGTGTGTGTGTGTGTGTGTTGTCGGTGTGTGTGTGTGTGTGTTGTCGGTGTGTGTGTGTGTGTCGTGTGTGTGTGTGTGTGTGTTGTCGGTGTGTGTGTGTGTGTGTGTTGTCGGTGTGTGTGTGTGTGTGTGGTGTTGTCGGTGTGTGTGTGTGTGTGTGTGTGTGTGTGTGTGTGTTGTCGGTGTGTGTGTGTGTTGTCGTGTGTGTGTGTGTGTGTGTTGTCGGTGTGTGTGTGTGTGTGTGTCGGTGTGTGTGTGTGTGTTGTCGGTGTGTGTGTGTGTGTGTGTCGGTGTGTGTGTGTGTGTTGTCGGTGTGTGTGTGTGTGTTGTCGGTGTGTGTGTGTGTGTGTTGTCGTGTGTGTGTGTGTGTGTTGTCGGTGTGTGTGTGTGTGTGTTGTCGGTGTGTGTGTGTGTGTGTTGTCGGTGTGTGTGTGTGTGTTGTCGGTGTGTGTGTGTGTGTGTTGTCGGTGTGTGTGTGTGTGTGTTGTCGGTGTGTGTGTGTGTGTGTTGTCGTGTGTGTGTGTGTGTGTTGTCGGTGTGTGTGTGTGTGTTGTCGGTGTGTGTGTGTGTGTTGTCGGTGTGTGTGTGTGTGTGTTGTCGGTGTGTGTGTGTGTGTGTGTGTGTCGTGTGTGTGTGTGTGTGTGTTGTCGGTGTGTGTGTGTGTGTGTTGTCGGTGTGTGTGTGTGTGTTGTCGGTGTGTGTGTGTGTGTTGTCGGTGTGTGTGTGTGTGTGTTGTCGGTGTGTGTGTGTGTGTGTTGTCGGTGTGTGTGTGTGTGTGTTGTCGGTGTGTGTGTGTGTGTGTGTGTGTCGGTGTGTGTGTGTGTGTTGTCGGTGTGTGTGTGTGTGTTGTTGTGTGTGTGTGTGTGTTGTCGGTGTGTGTGTGTGTGTGTGTGTGTGTCGGTGTGTGTGTGTGTTGTCGTGTGTGTGTGTGTGTGTGTGTTGTCGGTGTGTGTGTGTGTGTGTTGTCGGTGTGTGTGTGTGTGTGTTGTCGGTGTGTGTGTGTGTGTGTTGTCGGTGTGTGTGTGTGTGTTGTCGTGTGTGTGTGTGTGTGTGTTGTCGGTGTGTGTGTGTGTGTTGTCGTGTGTGTGTGTTGTCGGTGTGTGTGTGTGTGTGTTGTCGGTGTGTGTGTGTGTGTGTTGTCGGTGTGTGTGTGTGTGTCGGTGTGTGTGTGTGTGTGTCGTGTGTGTGTGTGTGTGTGTTGTCGGTGTGTGTGTGTGTGTGTGTTGTCGGTGTGTGTGTGTGTGTTGTCGGTGTGTGTGTGTGTGTGTTGTCGGTGTGTGTGTGTGTTGTCGGTGTGTGTGTGTGTGTGTTGTCGGTGTGTGTGTGTGTGTGTCGGTGTGTGTGTGTGTGTGTGTGTGTGTTGTCGGTGTGTGTGTGTTGTCGGTGTGTGTGTGTGTGTGTTGTCGGTGTGTGTGTGTGTGTGTTGTCGGTGTGTGTGTGTGTGTGTGTCGTGTGTGTGTGTGTGTGTTGTCGGTGTGTGTGTGTGTGTGTGTTGTCGGTGTGTGTGTGTGTGTGTGTTGTGTGTTGTCGGTGTGTGTGTGTGTTGTCGGTGTGTGTGTGTGTGTGTTGTCGGTGTGTGTGTGTGTGTGTTGTCGGTGTGTGTGTGTGTGTTGTCGGTGTGTGTGTGTGTGTTGTCGGTGTGTGTGTGTGTGTTGTCGGTGTGTGTGTGTGTGTTGTCGGTGTGTGTGTGTGTGTGTTGTCGGTGTGTGTGTGTGTGTGTTGTCGGTGTGTGTGTGTGTTGTGTTGTCGGTGTGTGTGTGTGTGTGTTGTCGGTGTGTGTGTGTGTGTTGTCGGTGTGTGTGTGTGTGTTGTCGGTGTGTGTGTGTGTGTGTTGTCGGTGTGTGTGTGTGTGTTGTCGGTGTGTGTGTGTGTGTGTGTTGTCGGTGTGTGTGTGTGTGTGTGTTGTCGGTGTGTGTGTGTGTTGTCGTGTGTGTGTGTGTGTGTTGTCGGTGTGTGTGTGTGTGTGTTGTCGGTGTGTGTGTGTGTGTTGTCGGTGTGTGTGTGTGTTGTCGGTGTGTGTGTGTGTGTGTTGTCGGTGTGTGTGTGTGTGTGTTGTCGGTGTGTGTGTGTGTGTGTTGTCGGTGTGTGTGTGTGTGTTGTCGGTGTGTGTGTGTGTGTGTGTTGTCGTGTGTGTGTGTGTGTTGTCGGTGTGTGTGTGTGTGTGTTGTCGGTGTGTGTGTGTGTGTTGTCGGTGTGTGTGTGTGTGTGTGTGTGTGTTGTCGTGTGTGTGTGTGTTGTCGGTGTGTGTGTGTGTGTGTTGTCGGTGTGTGTGTGTGTGTGTGTTGTCGGTGTGTGTGTGTTGTCGTGTGTGTGTGTGTGTGTGTTGTCGGTGTGTGTGTGTGTGTGTGTTGTCGTGTGTGTGTGTGTGTGTGTTGTCGGTGTGTGTGTGTGTGTGTGTGTGTGTGTGTGTGTTGTCGGTGTGTGTGTGTGTTGTCGGTGTGTGTGTGTGTGTGTTGTCGGTGTGTGTGTGTGTGTGTTGTCGGTGTGTGTGTGTGTGTGTTGTCGGTGTGTGTGTGTGTGTGTGTGTGTGTGTTGTCGGTGTGTGTGTGTGTGTTGTCGGTGTGTGTGTGTGTGTGTTGTCGGTGTGTGTGTGTGTGTGTGTTGTCGGTGTGTGTGTGTGTGTGTTGTCGGTGTGTGTGTGTGTGTGTGTGTGTGTGTGTGTGTGTGTTGTCGGTGTGTGTGTGTGTGTTGTCGGTGTGTGTGTGTGTGTTGTCGGTGTGTGTGTGTGTGTGTTGTCGGTGTGTGTGTGTGTGTGTCGGTGTGTGTGTGTGTGTTGTCGGTGTGTGTGTGTGTGTTGTCGGTGTGTGTGTGTGTGTTGTCGGTGTGTGTGTGTGTGTGTTGTCGTGTGTGTGTGTGTGTTGTCGGTGTGTGTGTGTGTGTGTTGTCGGTGTGTGTGTGTGTGTGTGTGTGTCGGTGTGTGTGTGTGTGTTGTCGGTGTGTGTGTGTGTGTTGTCGGTGTGTGTGTGTGTGTGTTGTCGGTGTGTGTGTGTGTGTGTTGTCGGTGTGTGTGTGTGTGTGTTGTCGGTGTGTGTGTGTGTGTGTGTTGTCGTGTGTGTGTGTGTTGTCGGTGTGTGTGTGTGTGTGTGTGTGTCGTGTGTGTGTGTGTGTGTTGTCGGTGTGTGTGTGTGTGTGTTGTCGGTGTGTGTGTGTGTTGTCGGTGTGTGTGTGTGTGTGTTGTCGGTGTGTGTGTGTGTGTGTTGTCGGTGTGTGTGTGTGTGTGTGTTGTCGGTGTGTGTGTGTGTGTGTGTTGTCGGTGTGTGTGTGTGTGTGTCGTGTGTGTGTGTGTTGTCGGTGTGTGTGTGTGTGTTGTCGGTGTGTGTGTGTGTGTGTTGTCGGTGTGTGTGTGTGTGTGTTGTCGGTGTGTGTGTGTGTGTTGTCGGTGTGTGTGTGTGTGTTGTCGGTGTGTGTGTGTGTGTGTTGTCGGTGTGTGTGTGTGTGTGTTGTCGGTGTGTGTGTGTGTGTGTGTGTGTGTCGGTGTGTGTGTGTGTGTGTTGTCGTGTGTGTGTGTGTGTTGTCGGTGTGTGTGTGTGTGTGTGTTGTCGGTGTGTGTGTGTGTGTTGTCGGTGTGTGTGTGTGTGTTGTCGTGTGTGTGTGTGTGTGTTGTCGGTGTGTGTGTGTGTGTGTTGTCGGTGTGTGTGTGTTGTCGGTGTGTGTGTGTGTGTGTCGGTGTGTGTGTGTGTGTGTTGTCGTGTGTGTGTGTGTGTTGTCGGTGTGTGTGTGTGTGTGTGTGTGTGTGTGTGTTGTCGGTGTGTGTGTGTGTGTGTTGTCGGTGTGTGTGTGTGTGTGTTGTCGGTGTGTGTGTGTTGTCGTGTGTGTGTGTGTGTTGTCGTGTGTGTGTGTGTGTGTGTTGTCGTGTGTGTGTGTGTGTGTGTTGTCGGTGTGTGTGTGTGTGTGTTGTCGGTGTGTGTGTGTGTGTGTTGTCGGTGTGTGTGTGTGTGTTGTCGGTGTGTGTGTGTGTGTGTTGTCGGTGTGTGTGTGTGTTGTCGTGTGTGTGTGTGTGTGTGTGTGTGTGTTGTCGGTGTGTGTGTGTGTGTTGTCGGTGTGTGTGTGTGTGTGTTGTCGTGTGTGTGTGTGTGTGTTGTCGGTGTGTGTGTGTGTGTGTTGTCGGTGTGTGTGTGTGTGTGTTGTCGGTGTGTGTGTGTGTGTTGTCGGTGTGTGTGTGTGTGTGTGTGTCGTGTGTGTGTGTGTGTGTGTGTTGTCGGTGTGTGTGTGTGTGTGTGTGTCGTGTGTGTGTGTGTGTGTGTGTTGTCGGTGTGTGTGTGTGTGTGTCGGTGTGTGTGTGTGTGTGTTGTCGGTGTGTGTGTGTGTGTGTGTTGTCGGTGTGTGTGTGTGTGTGTGTGTGTGTGTGTGTGTGTGTGTGTTGTCGGTGTGTGTGTGTGTGTTGTCGGTGTGTGTGTGTGTGTGTTGTCGGTGTGTGTGTGTGTGTGTTGTCGGTGTGTGTGTGTTGTGTGTTGTCGGTGTGTGTGTGTGTGTGTGTCGTGTGTGTGTGTGTGTTGTCGGTGTGTGTGTGTGTGTGTTGTCGGTGTGTGTGTGTGTGTGTTGTCGGTGTGTGTGTGTGTGTTGTCGGTGTGTGTGTGTGTGTTGTCGGTGTGTGTGTGTGTGTGTTGTCGGTGTGTGTGTGTGTTGTCGGTGTGTGTGTGTGTGTGTGTGTGTGTGTGTGTGTGTGTGTGTGTGTTGTCGGTGTGTGTGTGTGTGTGTTGTCGGTGTGTGTGTGTGTGTGTTGTCGGTGTGTGTGTGTGTGTTGTCGGTGTGTGTGTGTGTGTTGTCGGTGTGTGTGTGTGTGTGTGTGTGTGTGTGTGTGTGTGTGTGTTGTCGGTGTGTGTGTGTGTGTGTTGTCGGTGTGTGTGTGTGTGTGTTGTCGGTGTGTGTGTGTGTGTTGTCGGTGTGTGTGTGTGTGTGTGTGTCGGTGTGTGTGTGTGTGTGTTGTCGTGTGTGTGTGTGTGTGTTGTCGGTGTGTGTGTGTGTGTGTTGTCGGTGTGTGTGTGTGTGTGTTGTCGGTGTGTGTGTGTGTGTTGTCGGTGTGTGTGTGTGTTGTCGTGTGTGTGTGTGTGTGTTGTCGGTGTGTGTGTGTGTGTGTTGTCGGTGTGTGTGTGTGTGTGTGTGTGTGTGTGTGTGTGTGTGTTGTCGGTGTGTGTGTGTGTGTGTGTTGTCGGTGTGTGTGTGTGTGTGTTGTCGGTGTGTGTGTGTGTGTTGTCGGTGTGTGTGTGTGTGTGTTGTCGGTGTGTGTGTGTGTGTTGTCGGTGTGTGTGTGTGTGTGTTGTCGGTGTGTGTGTGTGTGTGTGTTGTCGGTGTGTGTGTGTTGTCGGTGTGTGTGTGTGTGTGTGTGTGTGTTGTCGTGTGTGTGTGTGTGTGTGTTGTCGGTGTGTGTGTGTGTGTGTTGTCGGTGTGTGTGTGTGTGTTGTCGGTGTGGTGTGTGTTGTCGGTGTGTGTGTGTGTTGTCGGTGTGTGTGTGTGTGTGTTGTCGGTGTGTGTGTGTGTGTTGTCGGTGTGTGTGTGTGTGTGTTGTCGGTGTGTGTGTGTGTGTGTTGTCGGTGTGTGTGTGTGTGTTGTCGGTGTGTGTGTGTGTGTTGTCGGTGTGTGTGTGTGTGTGTGTGTGTGTGTGTGTTGTCGGTGTGTGTGTGTGTGTTGTCGGTGTGTGTGTGTGTGTGTCGTGTGTGTGTGTGTGTGTTGTCGGTGTGTGTGTGTGTGTGTGTGTGTGTGTGTGTGTGTGTTGTCGGTGTGTGTGTGTGTGTTGTCGGTGTGTGTGTGTGTGTGGTGTGTGTGTGTGTTGTCGTGTGTGTGTGTGTGTGTTGTCGGTGTGTGTGTGTGTGTGTTGTCGTGTGTGTGTGTGTGTGTGTTGTCGGTGTGTGTGTGTGTGTTGTCGGTGTGTGTGTGTGTGTGTTGTCGGTGTGTGTGTGTGTGTTGTCGGTGTGTGTGTGTGTGTGTGTGTTGTCGTGTGTGTGTGTGTTGTCGGTGTGTGTGTGTGTGTTGTCGGTGTGTGTGTGTGTGTGTTGTCGGTGTGTGTGTGTGTGTTGTCGGTGTGTGTGTGTGTGTTGTCGGTGTGTGTGTGTGTGTGTGTGTCGGTGTGTGTGTGTGTGTGTTGTCGGTGTGTGTGTGTGTGTGTGTGTGTTGTCGGTGTGTGTGTGTGTTGTCGGTGTGTGTGTGTGTGTGTTGTGTGTTGTCGGTTGTGTGTGTGTGTGTGTGTTGTCGGTGTGTGTGTGTGTGTGTGTTGTGTTGTCGGTGTGTGTGTGTGTGTGTGTGTGTGTGTGTGTGTGTTGTCGGTGTGTGTGTGTGTGTGTCGGTGTGTGTGTGTGTGTGTTGTCGTGTGTGTGTGTGTGTGTGTTGTCGGTGTGTGTGTGTGTTGTCGGTGTGTGTGTGTGTGTGTGTGTGTGTGTGTTGTCGGTGTGTGTGTGTGTGTGTTGTCGGTGTGTGTTGTCGGTGTGTGTGTGTGTGTGTGTGTTGTCGGTGTGTGTGTGTGTGTTGTCGGTGTGTGTGTGTTGTCGGTGTGTGTGTGTGTGTCGTGTGTTGTCGGTGTGTGTGTGTGTGTTGTCGGTGTGTGTGTGTGTTGTCGGTGTGTGTGTGTGTGTGTGTGTGTGTGTGTGTTGTCGGTGTGTGTGTGTTGTCGGTGTGTGTGTGTGTGTGTGTGTTGTCGGTGTGTGTGTGTGTGTTGTCGGTGTGTGTGTGTGTGTGTTGTCGGTGTGTGTGTGTGTGTGTGTTGTCGGTGTGTGTGTGTGTGTTGTCGGTGTGTGTGTGTGTGTGTGTGTTGTCGGTGTGTGTGTGTGTGTTGTGTGTGTGTGTGTTGTCGGTGTGTGTGTGTGTTGTCGGTGTGTGTGTGTGTGTGTGTGTTGTCGTGTGTGTGTGTGTTGTCGGTGTGTGTGTGTGTGTGTGTTGTCGTGTGTGTGTGTGTGTGTGTGTTGTCGGTGTGTGTGTGTGTGTTGTCGGTGTGTGTGTGTGTGTTGTCGGTGTTGTGTGTGTGTGTGTTGTCGGTGTGTGTGTGTGTTGTCGGTGTGTGTGTGTGTGTGTGTGTGTTGTCGGTGTGTGTGTGTTGTCGGTGTGTGTGTGTGTTGTCGGTGTGTGTGTGTGTGTGTTGTCGGTGTGTGTGTGTTGTCGTGTGTGTGTGTGTGTGTGTTGTCGGTGTGTGTGTGTGTGTTGCTGGTGTGTGTGTGTGTGTGTTGTCGGTGTGTGTGTGTGTGTTGTCGGTGTGTGTGTGTGTGTGTTGTCGGTGTGTGTGTGTGTGTGTGTGTGTGTGTGTGTCGGTGTGTGTGTGTGTTGTCGGTGTGTGTGTGTGTTGTCGGTGTGTGTGTGTGTGTGTGTGTGTGTGTTGTCGGTGTGTGTGTGTGTGTTGTCGGTGTGTGTGTGTGTGTTGTCGGTGTGTGTGTGTGTGTGTGTTGTCGGTGTGTGTGTGTGTGTGTTGTCAGTGTGTGTGTGTGTGTGTTGTCGGTGTGTGTGTGTTTGTGTTGTCGGTGTGTGTGTGTGTGTGTTGTCGGTGTGTGTGTGTGTTGTCGGTGTGTGTGTGTGTGTTGTGTGTGTGTGTGTTGTCGGTGTGTGTGTGTGTGTGTGTGGTCGGTGTGTGTGTGTGTTGTCGGTGTGTGTGTGTTGTGTGTGTTGTGTTGTCGGTGTGTGTGTGTGTTGTCGGTGTGTGTGTGTGTGTGTGTGTGTGTGTGTGTGTGTGTGTGTGTGTGTGTGTGTGTGTTGTCGGTGTGTGTGTGTGTGTGTGTGTGTGTTTGTGTTGTCGGTGTGTGTGTGTGTGTGTGTGTGTGTTGTGTGTGTGTGTGTTGTCGGTTGTGTGTGTGTGTTGTCGGTGTGTGTGTGTGTGTGTTGTCGGTGTGTGTGTGTGTGTGTTGTCGGTGTGTGTGTGTGTTGTCGGTGTGTGTGTGTGTGTGTGTGTGTGTTGTCGGTGTGTGTGTGTGTTGTCGGTGTGTGTGTGTGTGTTGTCGGTGTGTGTGTGTGTGTTGTCGGTGTGTGTGTGTGTGTGTTGTCGTGTGTGTGTGTGTGTGTGTTGTCGGTGTGTGTGTGTGTGTTGTCGGTGTGTGTGTGTGTTGTCGGTGTGTGTGTGTGTGTTGTCGGTGTGTTGTGTGTGTGTGTTGTCGGTGTGTGTGTGTGTGTGTTGTCGGTGTGTGTGTGTGTGTGTTGTCGGTGTGTGTGTGTGTGTTGTCGGTGTGTGTGTGTGTGTTGTCGGTGTGTGTGTGTGTGTGTGTGGTCGGTGTGTGTGTGTGTGTGTTGTCGGTGTGTGTGTGTTGTGTGTGTGTGTGTTGTCGGTGTGTGTGTTTGTTGTCGGTGTGTGTGTGTGTGTGTTTGTGTGTTGTCGGTGTGTGTGTGTGTGTGTGTGTTGTCGGTGTGTGTGTGTGTGTGTGTTGTGTTGTCGGTGTGTGTGTGTGTGTGTGTGTTGTGTGTGTGTGTGTTGTCGGTGTGTGTGTGTGTTGTCGGTGTGTGTGTGTGTGTGTTTTGTCGGTGTGTGTGTGTGTGTGTGTTGTTGGTGTGTGTGTGTGTTGTCGGTGTGTGTGTGTGTGTGTGTGTGTGTGTGTTGTCGGTGTGTGTGTGTGTGTGTTGTCGGTGTGTGTGTGTGTGTGTGTGTTGTCGGTGTGTGTGTGTTGTCGGTGTGTGTGTGTTGTCGGTGTGTGTGTGTGTTGTCGGTGTGTTGTCGGTGTGTGTGTGTGTGTTGTCGGTGTGTGTTGTCGTGTGTGTGTGTGTGTGTTGTGTGTGTTTGTGTTGTCGGTGTGTGTGTGTGTTGTCGGTGTGTGTGTGTGTGTGTGTGTTGTCGGTGTGTGTGTGTGTGTTGTCGGTGTGTGTGTGTGTGTGTTGTCGGTGTGTGTGTGTGTGTGTGTTGTCGGTGTGTGTGTGTGTGTTGTCGGTGTGTGTGTGTGTGTTGTCGGTGTGTGTGTGTGTGTGTGTGTGTGTGTGTGTGTGTCGGTGTGTGTGTGTGTGTGTGTGTTGTCGGTGTGTGTGTGTGTGTGTGTGTTGTCGTGTGTGTGTGTGTGTGTATGTTGTCGGTGTGTGTGTGTGTGTTGTCGGTGTGTGTGTGTGTGTTGTCGGTGTTGTGTGTGTGTGTGTTGTCGGTGTGTGTGTGTGTTGTCGGTGTGTGTGTGTGTGTGTGTTGTCGGTGTGTGTGTGTTGTCGGTGTGTGTGTGTGTGTGTTGTCGGTGTGTGTGTGTGTGTGTTGTCGGTGTGTGTGTGTTGTCGGTGTGTGTGTGTGTGTGTGTTGTCGGTGTGTGTGTGTGTGTTGCTGGTGTTTGTGTGTGTGTGTGTTGTCGGTGTGTGTGTGTGTGTTTTGTCGGTGTGTGTGTGTGTGTGTGTGTGTGTGTGTGTTGTCGTGTGTGTGTGTGTGTTGTCGGTGTGTGTGTGTGTGTGTGTGTGTGTGTGTGTGTGTTGTCGGTGTGTGTGTGTTGTCGGTGTGTGTGTGTGTGTGTTGTCGGTGTGTGTGTGTGTGTGTTGTCGGTGTGTGTGTGTGTGTCGTGTGTGTGTGTGTGTGTGTTGTCGGTGTGTGTGTGTGTGTTGTCTGGTGTTTGTGTGTGTGTGTGTTGTCGGTGTGTGTGTGTGTGTTTGTCGGTGTGTGTGTGTGTGTGTGTGTGTGTGTGTGTTGTCGGTGTGTGTGTGTGTTGTCGTGTGTGTGTGTGTGTGTGTGTGTGTGTGTGTTGTCGGTGTGTGTGTGTGTGTGTTGTCGGTGTGTGTGTGTGTGTTGTCGGTGTGTGTGTGTGTGTGTTGTCGGTGTGTGTGTGTGTGTGTTGTCAGTGTGTGTGTGTGTGTGTGTGTTGTCGGTGTGTGTGTGTGTGTTGTGGTGTTTGTGTGTGTGTGTGTTGTCGGTGTGTGTGTGTGTGTTTTGTCGGTGTGTGTGTGTGTGTTGTGTGTGTGTGTGTTGTCGGTGTGTGTGTGTGTTGTCGGTGTGTGTGTGTGTGTGTGTGTGTGTGTGTGTGTGTTGTCGGTGTGTGTGTGTGTGTGTTGTCGGTGTGTGTGTGTGTGTTGTCGGTGTGTGTGTGTGTGTGTTGTCGGTGTGTATGTGTGTGTGTTGTCAGTGTGTGTGTGTGTGTGTTGTCGGTGTGTGTGTGTTTTGTGTTGTCGGTGTGTGTGTGTGTGTGTTGTCGGTGTGTGTGTGTGTGTGGTGTTGGTGTGTGTGTGTGTTGTCGGTGTGTGTGTGTGTGTGTTGTCGGTGTGTGTGTGTGTTGTCGGTGTGTGTGTGTGTGTGTTGTGTGTGTGTGTTGTCGGTGTGTGTGTGTGTTGTTGGTGTGTGTGTGTGTGTGTGTGTGTGTGTGTGTGTTGTCGGTGTGTGTGTGTGTGTGTGTGTGTGTTGTCGGTGTGTGTGTGTGTTGTCGGTGTGTGTGTGTGTGTTGTCGGTGTGTGTGTGTGTGTGTGTGTGTGTGTTGTCGGTGAGTGTGTGTGTGTTGTCGGTGTGTGTGTGTGTGTGTGTGTGTGTGTGTGTGTGTTGTCGGTGTGTGTGTGTGTGTTGTCGGTGTGTGTGTGTGTATGTGTTGTCGGTGTGTGTGTGTGTGTGTTGTCGGTGTGTGTGTGTGTGTGTTGTCGGTGTGTGTGTGTGTGTGTTGTCGGTATGTGTGTGTGTGTTGCTGGTGTTTGTGTGTGTGTGTGTTGTCGGTGTGTGTGTGTTGTCGGTGTGTGTGTGTGTGTGTGTGTGTGTTGTCGGTGTGTGTGTGTGTGTTGTCGGTGTGTGTGTGTGTGTGTTGTCGGTGTGTGTGTGTGTGTGTTGTCGGTGTGTGTGTGTGTTGTCGGTGTGTGTGTGTGTGTTGTCGGTGTGTGTGTGTGTGTTGTCGGTGTGTGTGTGTGTGTTGTCGGTGTGTGTGTGTGTGTGTTGTCGGTGTGTGTGTGTGTGTTGTGTGTGTGTGTGTTGTCGGTGTGTTTGTGTGTGTGTGTGGTCGGTGTGTGTGTGTGTTGTCGGTGTGTGTGTGTTGTGTGTGTGTGTGTTGTCGGTGTGTGTGTTTGTTGTCGGTGTGTGTGTGTGTGTGTGTGTGTGTTGTCGGTGTGTGTGTGTGTGTGTGTTGTCGGTGTGTGTGTGTGTGTTTGTGTTGTCGGTGTGTGTGTGTGTGTGTGTGTTGTGTGTGTGTGTGTTGTCGGTTTGTGTGTGTGTTGTCGGTGTGTGTGTGTGTGTGTTGTCGGTGTGTGTGTGTGTGTGTTGTCGGTGTGTGTGTGTGTTGTCGGTGTGTGTGTGTGTGTGTGTGTGTGTGTTGTCGGTGTGTGTGTGTGTGTGTTGTCGGTGTGTGTGTGTGTGTGTGTGTGTGTGTGTTGTCGGTGTGTGTGTGTGTGTGTTGTCGGTGTGTGTGTGTGTGTTGTCGGTGTGTGTGTGTGTGTTGTCGGTGTGTATGTGTGTGTGTTGTCAGTGTGTGTGTGTGTTGTCGGTGTGTGTGTGTGTGTTGTCGGTGTGTGTGTGTGTGTGTTGTCGGTGTGTGTGTGTGTGTTGTCGGTGTGTGTGTGTGTGTTGTCGGTGTGTTTGTGTGTGTGTGTGGTCGGTGTGTGTGTGTGTGTGTTGTCGGTGTGTGTGTTTGTTGTCGGTGTGTGTGTGTGTGTGTTTGTGTGTTGTCGGTGTGTGTGTGTGTGTGTGTGTGTTGTCGGTGTGTGTGTGTGTGTGTGTTTGTGTTGTCGGTGTGTGTGTGTGTGTGTGTGTTGTGTGTGTGTGTGTTGTCGGTGTGTGTGTGTGTTGTCGGTGTGTGTGTGTGTGTTTTGTCGGTGTGTGTGTGTGTGTGTGTTGTCGGTGTGTGTGTGTGTTGTCGGTGTGTGTGTGTGTGTGTGTGTGTTGTTGGTGTGTGTGTGTGTGTGTTGTCGGTGTGTGTGTGTGTGTGTTGTCGGTGTGTGTGTGTGTGTGTGTTGTCGGTGTGTGTGTGTTGTCGGTGTGTGTGTGTTGTCGGTGTGTGTGTGTGTTGTCGGTGTGTTGTCGGTGTGTGTGTGTGTGTTGTCGGTGTGTGTGTGTGTGTGTGTCGGTGTGTGTGTGTGTGTGTTGTCGGTGTGTGTGTGTGTGTTGTCGTGTGTGTGTGTGTGTTGTCGGTGTGTGTGTGTGTGTGTTGTCGGTGTGTGTGTGTGTGTTGTCGGTGTGTGTGTGTGTGTGTTGTCGGTGTGTGTGTGTGTGTTGTGTGTGTGTGTGTGTGTTGTCCGTGTGTGTGTGTGTTGTCGGTGTGTGTGTGTGTGTGTTGTCGGTGTGTGTGTGTGTGTTGTCGGTGTGTGTGTGTGTGTGTTGTCGGTGTGTGTGTGTGTGTGTGTTGTCGGTGTGTGTGTGTGTGTTGTCGGTGTGTGTGTGTGTGTGTGTTGTCGGTGTGTGTGTGTGTGTTGTGTGTGTGTGTGTTGTCGGTGTGTGTGTGTGTGTGTTGTCGGTGTGTGTGTGTGTGTGTTGTCGGTGTGTGTGTGTTGTCGGTGTGTGTGTGTGTGTGTGTTGTCAGTGTGTGTGTGTGTGTGTATGTTGTCGGTGTGTGTGTGTGTGTTGTCGGTGTGTGTGTGTGTGTTGTCGGTGTTGTGTGTGTGTGTGTTGTCGGTGTGTGTGTGTGTCGGTGTGTGTGTGTGTGTGTGTGTGTTGTCGGTGTGTGTGTGTTGTCGGTGTGTGTGTGTGTGTGTTGTCGGTGTGTGTGTGTGTGTGTGTGTGTGTTGTCGGTGTGTGCGTGTGTGTTTTGTCGGTGTGTGTGTGTGTGTTGTGTGTGTGTGTGTTGTCGGTGTGTGTGTGTGTTGTCGGTGTGTGTGTGTGTTGTCGGTGTGTGTGTGTGTGTGTGTGTGTGTGTGTGTGTGTTGTCGGTGTGTGTGTGTGTGTTGTCGGTGTGTGTGTGTGTGTTGTCGGTGTGTGTGTGTGTGTGTGTTGTCGGTGTGTATGTGTGTGTGTTGTCAGTGTGTGTGTGTGTGTGTTGTCGGTGTGTGTGTGTTTATGTGTTGTCGGTGTGTGTGTGTGTGTGTTGTCGGTGTGTGTGTGTGTTGTCGGTGTGTGTGTGTGTGTGTTGTCGGTTTGTGTGTGTGTGTGTGTGTTGTCGGTGTGTGTGTGTGTTGTCGGTGTGTGTGTGTGTGTTGTCGGTGTGTGTGTGTGTTGTCGGTGTGTGTGTATGTGTGAGTGTTGTGGGTGTGTTGTCGGTGTGTGTGTGTGTGTGTTGTCGGTGTGTGCGTGTGTGTGTTGTCGGTGTGTGTGTGTGTGTGTTGTCGGTGTGTGTGTGTGTGTTGTGTGTGTGTGTTGTCAGTGTGTGTGTGTGAGTGTGTGTGTTGTCGGTGTGTGTGTGTGTGTGTGTTGTCGGTGTGTGTGTGTGTGTGTGTTGTCGGTGTGTGTGTGTGTGTTGTCGGTGTGTGTGTGTGTGTGTGTTGTCGGTGTGTATGTGTGTGTGTTGTCAGTGTGTGTGTGTGTGTGTGTTGTCGGTGTGTGTGTGTTTATGTGTTGTCGGTGTGTGTGTGTGTGTGTTGTCGGTGTGTGTGTGTGTGTTGTCGGTGTGTATGTGTGTTGTCGGTGTGTGTGTGTGTGTTGTCGGTGTGTGTGTGTGTGTTGTCGGTGTGTGTGTGTGTGTGTTGTCAGTGTGTGTGTGTGTGTGTTGTCGGTGTGTGTGTGTGTGTGTGTTGTCGGTCTGTGTGTGTGTGTGTGTGTGTGTGTTGTCGGTGTGTGAGTGTGTGTGTTGTCGGTGTGTGTGTGTGTGTGTGTTGTCGGTGTGTGTGTGTGTGTGTTGTCGGTGTGTGTGTGTGTGTTGTCGGTGTGTGTGTGTGTGTGTGTGTTGTCGGTGTGTGTGTGTGTGTGTGTGTGTTGTCGGTGTGTGTGTGTTATCGGTGTGTGTGTGTGTGTGTGTTGTCGGTGTGTGTGTGTGTGTGTGTGTGTGTTGTCGGTGTGTGAGTGTGTGTGTTGTCGGTGTGTGTGTGTGTGTGTGTTGTCGGTGTGTGTGTGTTGTCGGTGTGTGTGTGTGTGTGTTGTGGGTGTGTTGTCGGTGTGTGTGTGTGTGTGTGTTGTCGGTGTGTGCGTGTGTGTTTTGTCGGTGTGTGTGTGTGTGTTGTGTGTGTGTGTTGTCGGTGTGTGTGTGTGTTGTTGGTGTGTGTGTGTGTGTGTGTGTGTGTGTTGTCGGTGTGTGTGTGTGTTGTCGGTGTGTGTGTGTGTTGTCGGTGTGTGTGTGTGTGTTGTCGGTGTGTGTGTGTGTGTGTGTGTGTGTGTGTTGTCGGTGAGTGTGTGTGTGTTGTCGGTGTGTGTGTGTGTGTGGTGTTGGTGTGTGTGTGTGTGTTGTCGGTGTGTTTGTGTGTGTGTGTTGTCGCTGTGTGTGTGTGTTGTCGGTGTGTGTGTGTGTGTTGTCGGTGTGTGTGTGTGTGTGTGTGTGTGTGTGTGTGTTGTCGGTGTGTGTGTGTGTGTTGTCGGTGTGTGTGTGTGTATGTGTTGTCGGTGTGTGTGTGTGTGTGTTGTCGGTGTGTGTGTGTGTGTGTTGTCGGTGTGTGTGTGTGTGTGTGTTGTCGGTATGTGTGTGTGTGTTGCTGGTGTTTGTGTGTGTGTGTGTTGTCGGTGTGTGTGTGTTGTCGGTGTGTGTGTGTGTGTGTGTGTGTGTGTGTGTGTTGTCGGTGTGTTGTCGGTGTGTGTGTGTGTGTGTTGTCGGTGTGTGTGTGTGTGTGTTGTCGGTGTGTGTGTGTGTGTGTTGTCGGTGTGTGTGTGTGTTGTCGGTGTGTGTGTGTGTGTTGTCGGTGTGTGTGTGTGTGTGTTGTCGGTGTGTGTGTGTTGTGTGTGTGTGTGTTGTCGGTGTGTTTGTGTGTGTGTGTGGTCGGTGTGTGTGTGTGTGTGTTGTCGGTGTGTGTGTGTTGTGAGTGTGTGTGTTGTCGGTGTGTGTGTTTGTTGTCGGTGTGTGTGTGTGTGTGTGTGTTGTCGGTGTGTGTGTGTGTGTGTGTGTTGTCGGTGTGTGTGTGTGTGTGTGTTTGTGTTGTCGGTGTGTGTGTGTGTGTGTGTTGTGTGTGTGTGTGTTGTCGGTGTGTGTGTGTGTTGTCGGTGTGTGTGTGTGTGTGTGTTGTCGGTGTGTGTGTGTGTGTGTTGTCGGTGTGTGTGTGTGTTGTCGGTGTGTGTGTGTGTGTGTGTGTGTGTTGTCGGTGTGTGTGTGTGTGTGTTGTCGGTGTGTGTGTGTGTGTTGTCGGTGTGTGTGTGTGTGTTGTTGGTGTGTATGTGTGTGTGTTGTCAGTGTGTGTGTGTGTGTGTGTTGTCGGTGTGTGTGTGTTTATGTGTTGTCGGTGTGTGTGTGTGTGTGTTGTCGGTGTGTGTGTGTGTTGTCGGTGTGTATGTGTGTTGTCGGTGTGTGTGTGTGTGTTGTCGGTGTGTGTGTGTGTGTTGTCGGTGTGTTTGTGTGTGTGTGTGGTCGGTGTGTGTGTGTGTGTGTTGTCGGTGTGTGTGTGTGTTGTCGGTGTGTGTGTGTGTGTGTTTGTGTGTTGTCGGTGTGTGTGTGTGTGTGTGTGTGTTGTCGGTGTGTGTGTGTGTGTGTGTTTGTGTTGTCGGTGTGTGTGTGTGTGTGTGTGTGTGTGTGTGTGTGTGTTGTCGGTGTGTGTGTGTGTTGTCGGTGTGTGTGTGTGTGTTTTGTCGGTGTGTGTGTGTGTGTGTGTTGTCGGTGTGTGTGTGTGTTGTCGGTGTGTGTGTGTGTGTGTGTGTGTTGTTGGTGTGTGTGTGTGTGTGTTGTCGGTGTGTGTGTGTGTGTGTTGTCGGTGTGTGTGTGTGTGTGTGTTGTCGGTGTGTGTGTGTTGTCGGTGTGTGTGTGTTGTCGGTGTGTGTGTGTGTTGTCGGTGTGTGTCGGTGTGTGTGTGTGTGTTGTTGTGTGTGTGTTGTCGGTGTGTGTGTGTGTGTTGTGTGTGTGTGTGTTTGTCCGTGTGTGTGTGTGTTGTCGGTGTGTGTGTGTGTGTGTTGTCGGTGTGTGTGTGTGTGTTGTCGGTGTGTGTGTGTGTGTGTTGTCGGTGTGTGTGTGTGTGTGTGTTGTCGGTGTGTGTGTGTGTGTTGTCGGTGTGTGTGTGTGTGTGTGTTGTCGGTGTGTGTGTGTGTGTTGTGTGTGTGTGTGTTGTCGGTGTGTGTGTGTGTGTGTTGTCGGTGTGTGTGTGTGTGTGTTGTCGGTGTGTGTGTGTTGTCGGTGTGTGTGTGTGTGTGTGTTGTCGTGTGTGTGTGTGTGTGTTGTTGTCGGTGTGTGTGTGTGTGTTGTCGGTGTGTGTGTGTGTGTTGTCGGTGTGTGTGTGTGTGTGTTGTCGGTGTGTGTGTTGTCGGTGTGTGTGTGTGTGTGTGTGTGTTGTCGGTGTGTGTGTGTTGTCGGTGTGTGTGTGTGTGTGTTGTCGGTGTGTGTGTGTGTGTGTGTGTGTGTTGTCGGTGTGTGCGTGTGTGTTTTGTCGGTGTGTGTGTGTGTGTTGTGTGTGTGTGTGTTGTCGGTGTGTGTGTGTGTTGTCGGTGTGTGTGTGTGTTGTCGGTGTGTGTGTGTGTGTGTGTGTGTGTGTGTGTGTGTTGTCGGTGTGTGTGTGTGTGTTGTCGGTGTGTGTGTGTGTGTTGTCGGTGTGTGTGTGTGTGTGTGTTGTCGGTGTGTATGTGTGTGTGTTGTCAGTGTGTGTGTGTGTGTGTTGTCGGTGTGTGTGTGTTTATGTGTTGTCGGTGTGTGTGTGTGTGTGTTGTCGGTGTGTGTGTGTGTTGTCGGTGTGTGTGTGTGTGTGTTGTCGGTTTGTGTGTGTGTGTGTGTGTTGTCGGTGTGTGTGTGTGTTGTCGGTGTGTGTGTGTGTGTTGTCGGTGTGTGTGTGTGTTGTCGGTGTGTGTGTATGTGTGAGTGTTGTGGGTGTGTTGTCGGTGTGTGTGTGTGTGTGTTGTCGGTGTGTGCGTGTGTGTTTTGTCGGTGTGTGTGTGTGTGTGTTGTCGGTGTGTGTGTGTGTGTTGTGTGTGTGTGTTGTCAGTGTGTGTGTGTGGTGTGTGTGTTGTCGGTGTGTGTGTGTGTGTGTGTTGTCGGTGTGTGTGTGTGTGTGTGTTGTCGGTGTGTGTGTGTGTGTTGTCGGTGTGTGTGTGTGTGTGTGTTGTCGGTGTGTATGTGTGTGTGTTGTCAGTGTGTGTGTGTGTGTGTGTTGTCGGTGTGTGTGTGTTTATGTGTTGTCGGTGTGTGTGTGTGTGTGTTGTCGGTGTGTGTGTGTGTGTTGTCGGTGTGTATGTGTGTTGTCGGTGTGTGTGTGTGTGTTGTCGGTGTGTGTGTGTGTGTTGTCGGTGTGTGTGTGTGTGTGTTGTCGGTGTGTGTGTGTGTGTGTTGTCGGTGTGTGTGTGTGTGTGTGTTGTCGGTCTGTGTGTGTGTGTGTGTGTGTGTGTTGTCGGTGTGTGAGTGTGTGTGTTGTCGGTGTGTGTGTGTGTGTGTGTTGTCGGTGTGTGTGTGTGTGTGTTGTCGGTGTGTGTGTGTGTGTTGTCGGTGTGTGTGTGTGTGTGTGTGTTGTCGGTGTGTGTGTGTGTGTGTGTGTGTTGTCGGTGTGTGTGTGTTATCGGTGTGTGTGTGTGTGTGTGTTGTCGGTGTGTGTGTGTGTGTGTGTGTGTGTTGTCGGTGTGTGAGTGTGTGTGTTGTCGGTGTGTGTGTGTGTGTGTGTTGTCGGTGTGTGTGTGTTGTCGGTGTGTGTGTGTGTGTGTTGTGGGTGTGTTGTCGGTGTGTGTGTGTGTGTGTGTTGTCGGTGTGTGCGTGTGTGTTTTGTCGGTGTGTGTGTGTGTGTTGTGTGTGTGTGTTGTCGGTGTGTGTGTGTGTTGTTGGTGTGTGTGTGTGTGTGTGTGTGTGTGTTGTCGGTGTGTGTGTGTGTTGTCGGTGTGTGTGTGTGTTGTCGGTGTGTGTGTGTGTGTTGTCGGTGTGTGTGTGTGTGTGTGTGTGTGTGTGTTGTCGGTGAGTGTGTGTGTGTTGTCGGTGTGTGTGTGTGTGTGGTGTTGGTGTGTGTGTGTGTGTTGTCGGTGTGTTTGTGTGTGTGTGTTGTCGCTGTGTGTGTGTGTTGTCGGTGTGTGTGTGTGTGTTGTCGGTGTGTGTGTGTGTGTGGTGTGTGTGTGTGTGTTGTCGGTGTGTGTGTGTGTGTTGTCGGTGTGTGTGTGTGTATGTGTTGTCGGTGTGTGTGTGTGTGTGTTGTCGGTGTGTGTGTGTGTGTGTTGTCGGTGTGTGTGTGTGTGTGTGTTGTCGGTATGTGTGTGTGTGTTGCTGGTGTTTGTGTGTGTGTGTGTTGTCGGTGTGTGTGTGTTGTCGGTGTGTGTGTGTGTGTGTGTGTGTGTGTGTGTGTGTGTCGGTGTGTTGTCGGTGTGTGTGTGTGTGTGTTGTCGGTGTGTGTGTGTGTGTGTTGTCGGTGTGTGTGTGTGTGTGTTGTCGGTGTGTGTGTGTGTTGTCGGTGTGTGTGTGTGTGTTGTCGGTGTGTGTGTGTGTGTGTTGTCGGTGTGTGTGTGTTGTGTGTGTGTGTGTTGTCGGTGTGTTTGTGTGTGTGTGTGGTCGGTGTGTGTGTGTGTGTGTTGTCGGTGTGTGTGTGTTGTGAGTGTGTGTGTTGTCGGTGTGTGTGTTTGTTGTCGGTGTGTGTGTGTGTGTGTGTGTTGTCGGTGTGTGTGTGTGTGTGTGTGTTGTCGGTGTGTGTGTGTGTGTGTGTTTGTGTTGTCGGTGTGTGTGTGTGTGTGTGTTGTGTGTGTGTGTGTTGTCGGTGTGTGTGTGTGTTGTCGGTGTGTGTGTGTGTGTGTGTTGTCGGTGTGTGTGTGTGTGTGTTGTCGGTGTGTGTGTGTGTTGTCGGTGTGTGTGTGTGTGTGTGTGTGTGTTGTCGGTGTGTGTGTGTGTGTGTTGTCGGTGTGTGTGTGTGTGTTGTCGGTGTGTGTGTGTGTGTTGTTGGTGTGTATGTGTGTGTGTTGTCAGTGTGTGTGTGTGTGTGTGTTGTCGGTGTGTGTGTGTTTATGTGTTGTCGGTGTGTGTGTGTGTGTGTTGTCGGTGTGTGTGTGTGTTGTCGGTGTGTATGTGTGTTGTCGGTGTGTGTGTGTGTGTTGTCGGTGTGTGTGTGTGTGTTGTCGGTGTGTGTGTGTGTGTGTGTGTTGTCGGTGTGTGTGTGGGTGTGTGTGTGTTGTGTGTGTGTGTTGTCGGTGTGTGTGTGTGTGTGTTGTCGGTGTGTGTGTGTGTGTTGTCGGTGTGTGTGTGTGTGTGTGTGTTGTCGGTGTGTGTGTGTGTGTGTGTGTTGTCGGTGTGTGTGTGTTATCGGTGTGTGTGTGTGTGTGTTGTCGGTGTGTGTGTGTGTGTGTGTGTGTGTGTGTTGTCGGTGTGTGTGTGTGTTGTCGGTGTGTGTGTGTGTGTGTGTTGTCGGTGTGTGTGTGTTGTCGGTGTGTGTGTGTGTGTGTTGTGGGTGTGTTGTCGGTGTGTGTGTGTGTGTGTGTTGTCGGTGTGTGCGTGTGTGTTTTGTCGGTGTGTGTGTGTGTGTTGTGTGTGTGTGTGTTGTCGGTGTGTGTGTGTGTTGTTGGTGTGTGTGTGTGTGTGTGTGTGTGTGTGTGTTGTCGGTGTGTGTGTGTGTGTGTGTGTGTGTGTGTTGTCGGTGTGTGTGTGTGTGTTGTCGGTGTGTGTGTGTGTGTTGTCGGTGTGTGTGTGTGTGTGTGTGTGTTGTCGGTGAGTGTGTGTGTGTTGTAGGTGTGTGTGTGTGTGTGTTGTTGGTGTGTGTGTGTGTGTTGTCGGTGTGTTTGTGTGTGTGTGTTGTCGCTGTGTGTGTGTGTTGTCGGTGTGTGGTGTGTGTGTTGTCGGTGTGTGTGTGTGTGTGTGTGTGTGTGTGTGTGTTGTCGGTGTGTGTGTGTGTGTTGTCGGTGTGTGTGTGTGTGTGTGTTGTCGGTGTGTGTGTGTGTGTGTTGTCGGTGTGTGTGTGTGTGTGTTGTCGGTGTGTGTGTGTGTGTGTTGTCGGTGTGTGTGTGTGTGTGTGCTGGTGTTGTGTGTGTGTGTGTGTTGTCGGTGTGTGTGTGTTGTCGGTGTGTGTGTGTGTGTGTGTGTGTGTGTGTGTTGTCGGTGTGTGTGTGTGTGTTGTCGGTGTGTGTGTGTGTGTGTTGTCGGTGTGTGTGTGTGTGTGTTGTCGGTGTGTGTGTGTGTGTGTTGTCGGTGTGTGTGTGTGTTGTCGGTGTGTGTGTGTGTGTGTGTGTTGTCGGTGTGTGTGTGTGTGTGTGTTGTCGGTGTGTGTGTGTGTGTGTTGTCGGTGTGTGTGTGTTGTCGGTGTGTGTGTGTGTTGTCGGTGTGTGTGTGTGTGTTGTTGGTGTGTGTGTGTGTGTGTTGTCGGTGTGTGTGTGTGTGTTGTGTGTGTGTGTGTTGTCGGTGTGTGTGTGTGTTGTCGGTGTGTGTGTGTGTGTGTTGTCGGTGTGTGTGTGTGTGTGTTGTCGGTGTGTGTGTGTGTGTGTGTTGTCGGTGTGTGTGTGTGTGTTGTCGGTGTGTGTGTGTGTGTGTTGTCGGTGTGTGTGTGTGTGTTGTCGGTGTGTGTGTGTGTGTTGTCGGTGTGTGTGTGTGTGTGTTGTCGGTGTGTGTGTGTGTGTGTGTGTTGTCGGTGTGTGTGTGTGTGTGTGTGTTGTCGGTGTGTGTGTGTGTGTGTGTTGTCGGTGTGTGTGTGTGTGTGTGTTGTCGGTGTGTGTGTGTTGTCGGTGTGTGTATGTGTTGTCGGTGTGTTGTCGGTGTGTGTGTGTGTTGTCGGTGTGTGTGTGTGTGTTGTTGGTGTGTGTGTGTGTGTGTTGTCGGTGTGTGTGTGTGTGTTGTGTGTGTGTGTGTTGTCGGTGTGTGTGTGTGTTGTCGGTGTGTGTGTGTGTGTGTTGTCGGTGTGTGTGTGTGTGTGTTGTCGGTGTGTGTGTGTGTGTGTGTTGTCGGTGTGTGTGTGTGTGTGTGTGTTGTCGGTGTGTGTGTGTGTGTGTGTTGTCGGTGTGTGTGTGTGTGTGTGTGTTGTCGGTGTGTGTGTGTTGTCGGTGTGTGTGTGTGTTGTCAGTGTGTGTGTGTGTGTGTGTTGTCGGTGTGTGTGTGTGTGTGTTGTCGGTGTGTGTGTGTGTGATGTCGGTGTTGTATGTGTGTGTGTTGTCGGTGTGTGTGTGTGTTGTCGGTGTTGTGTGTGTGTGTGTTGTCGGTGTGTGTGTGTGTTGTCGGTGTGTGTGTGTGTGTGTGTGTGTGTTGTCGGTGTGTGTGTGTTGTCGGTGTGTGTGTGTGTGTGTTGTCGGTGTGTGTGTGTGTGTGTTGTCGGTGTGTGTGTGTTGTCAGTGTGTGTGTGTGTGTGTGTTGTCGGTGTGTGTGTGTGTGTGTGTTGTCGGTGTGTGTGTGTGTGTGTGTTTGTGTTGTCGGTGTGTGTGTGTGTGTGTGTGTTGTGTGTGTGTGTGTTGTCGGTGTGTGTGTGTGTTGTCGGTGTGTGTGTGTGTGTTGTCGGTGTGTGTGTGTGTGTGTTGTCGGTGTGTGTGTGTGTTGTCGGTGTGTGTGTGTGTGTTGTCGGTGTGTGTGTGTGTTGTCGGTGTGTGTGTGTGTGAGTGTTGTGAGTGTGTTGTCGGTGTGTGTGTGTGTGTGTTGTCGGTGTGTGCGTGTGTGTTTTGTCGGTGTGTGTGTGTGTGTGTTGTCGGTGTGTGTGTGTGTGTTGTGTGTGTGTGTGTTGTCGGTGTGTGTGTGTGAGTGTGTGTGTTGTCGGTGTGTGTGTGTGTTGTCGGTGGTGTGTGTGTGTGTGTGTGTTGTCGGTGTGTGTGTGTGTGTGTTGTCGATGTGTGTGTGTGTGTTGTCGGTGTGTGTGTGTGTGTGTGTTGTCGGTATGTATGTGTGTGTGTTGTCAGTGTGTGTGTGTGTGTGTTGTCGGTGTGTGTGTGTTTATGTGTTGTCGGTGTGTGTGTGTGTGTGTTGTCGGTGTGTGTGTGTGTGTTGTCGGTGTGTGTGTGTGTTGTCGGTGTGTGTGTGTGTTTTGTCGGTGTGTGTGTGTGTGTGTTGTCGGTGTGTGTGTGTGTTGTCGGTGTGTGTGTGTGTGTGTGTGTTGTCGGTGTGTGTGTGTGTGTGTGTTGTCGGTGTGTGTGTGGGTGTGTGTGTGTTGTGTGTGTGTGTGTTGTCGGTGTGTGTTTGTGTGTGTTGTCGGTGTGTGTGTGTGTGTGTGTGTGTTGTCGGTGTGTGTGTGTTATCGGTGTGTGTGTGTGTGTGTGTTGTCGGTGTGTGTGTGTGTGTGTGTGTGTGTTGTCGGTGTGTGTGTGTGTGTGTTGTCGGTGTGTGTGTGTGTGTGTGTGTTGTCGGTGTGTGTGTGTTGTCGGTGTGTGTGTGTGTGTGTTGTGGGTGTGTTGTCGGTGTGTGTGTGTGTGTGTGTTGTCGGTGTGTGTGTGTGTTGTCGGTGTGTGTGTGTGTGTGTGTGTGTGTTGTCGGTGTGTGTGTGTGTGTTGTCGGTGTGTGTGTGTGTGTGTGTGTTGTCGGTGTGTGTGTGTGTGTGTTGTCGTGTGTGTGTGTGTGTTGTCGGTGTGTGTGTGTGTGTTGTCGGTGTGTGTGTGTGTGTGTTGTCGGTGTGTGTGTGTGTGTTGTCGGTGTGTGTGTGTTGTCGGTGTGTATGTGTGTGTGTTGTCAGTGTGTGTGTGTGTGTGTTGTCGGTGTGTGTGTGTTTATGTGTTGTCGGTGTGTGTGTGTGTGTGTTGTCGGTGTGTGTGTGTGTGTTGTCGGTGTGTGTGTGTGTGTTGTCGGTGTGTGTGTGTGTTGTCGGTGTGTGTGTGTGTGTGTGTGTTGTCGGTGTGTGTGTGTGTGTGTGTTGTCGGTGTGTGTGTGTGTGTGTGTTGTCGGTGTGTGTGTGTTGTCGGTGTGTGTGTGTGTTGTCGGTGTGTTGTCGGTGTGTGTGTGTGTGTTGTCGGTGTGTGTGTGTGTGTTGTTGGTGTGTGTGTGTGTGTGTTGTCGGTGTGTGTGTGTGTGTTGTGTGTGTGTGTGTTGTCGGTGTGTGTGTGTGTTGTCGGTGTGTGTGTGTGTGTGTTGTCGGTGTGTGTGTGTGTGTGTTGTCGGTGTGTGTGTGTGTGTGTTGTCGGTGTGTGTGTGTGTGTTGTCGGTGTGTGTGTGTGTGTTGTCGGTGTGTGTGTGTGTGTGTTGTCGGTGTGTGTGTGTGTGTGTGTGTTGTCGGTGTGTGTGTGTGTGTGTGTGTTGTCGGTGTGTGTGTGTGTGTGTGTTGTCGGGTGTGTGTGTGTGTGTGTTGTCGGTGTGTGTGTGTGTGTGTCGGTGTGTGTGTGTGTTGTCGGTGTGTTGTCGGTGTGTGTGTGTGTGTTGTCGGTGTGTGTGTGTGTGTTGTTGGTGTGTGTGTGTGTGTGTTGTCGGTGTGTGTGTGTGTGTTGTGTGTGTGTGTGTTGTCGGTGTGTGTGTGTGTTGTCGGTGTGTGTGTGTGTGTGTTGTCGGTGTGTGTGTGTGTGTGTTGTCGGTGTGTGTGTGTGTGTGTGTTGTCGGTGTGTGTTGTGTGTGTGTGTGTTGTCGGTGTGTGTGTGTGTGTGTTGTCGGTGTGTGTGTGTGTGTGTGTGTTGTCGGTGTGTGTGTGTTGTCGGTGTGTGTGTGTGTTGTCGTGTGTGTGTGTGTGTGTGTTGTCGGTGTGTGTGTGTGTGTGTGTTGTCGGTGTGTGTGTGTGTTGTCGGTGTTGTGTGTGTGTGTGTTGTCGGTGTGTGTGTGTGTTGTCGGTGTGTGTGTGTGTGTGTGTGTGTGTTGTCGGTGTGTGTGTGTTGTCGGTGTGTGTGTGTGTGTGTTGTCGGTGTGTGTGTGTTGTCAGTGTGTGTGTGTGTGTGTGTGTTGTCGGTGTGTGTGTGTGTGTGTGTTGTCGGTGTGTGTGTGTGTGTGTGTTGTGTTGTCGGTGTGTGTGTGTTGTGTGTGTGTGTGTGTGTGTGTGTGTGTGTTGTCGGTGTGTGTGTGTGTTGTCGGTGTGTGTGTGTGTGTGTTGTCGGTGTGTGTGTGTGTGTGTTGTCGGTGTGTGTGTGTGTGTGTCGGTGTGTGTGTGTGTGTTGTCGGTGTGTGTGTGTGTTGTCGGTGTGTGTGTGTGTGAGTGTTGTGAGTGTGTTGTCGGTGTGTGTGTGTGTGTGTTGTCGGTGTGTGCGTGTGTGTTTTGTCGGTGTGTGTGTGTGTGTGTTGTCGGTGTGTGTGTGTGTGTTGTGTGTGTGTGTGTTGTCGGTGTGTGTGTGGAGTGTGTGTGTTGTCGGTGTGTGTGTGTGTGTTGTCGGTGTGTGTGTGTGTGTGTGTTGTCGGTGTGTGTGTGTGTGTGTTGTCGATGTGTGTGTGTGTGTTGTCGGTGTGTGTGTGTGTGTGTGTTGTCGGTGTGTATGTGTGTGTGTTGTCAGTGTGTGTGTGTGTGTGTTGTCGGTGTGTGTGTGTTTTGTGTTGTCGGTGTGTGTGTGTGTGTGTTGTCGGTGTGTGTGTGTGTGTTGTCGGTGTGTGTGTGTGTTGTCGGTGTGTGTGTGTGTGTTGTCGGTGTGTGTGTGTGTGTGTTGTCGGTGTGTGTGTGTGTTGTCGGTGTGTGTGTGTGTGTGTGTGTTGTCGGTGTGTGTGTGTGTGTGTGTTGTCGGTGTGTGTGTGGGTGTGTGTGTGTTGTGTGTGTGTGTGTTGTCGGTGTGTGTGTGTGTGTGTTGTCGGTGTGTGTGTGTGTGTTGTCGGTGTGTGTGTGTGTGTGTTGTCGGTGTGTGTGTGTGTGTGTGTGTGTTTCGGTGTGTGTGTGTGTGTGTGTTGTCGGTGTGTGTGTGTGTGTGTGTGTGTGTTGTCGGTGTGTGTGTGTGTGTGTGTTGTCGGTGTGTGTGTGTGTGTGTGTTGTCGGTGTGTGTGTGTTGTCGGTGTGTGTGTGTGTGTGTTGTGGGTGTGTTGTCGGTGTGTGTGTGTGTGTGTTGTCGGTGTGTGTGTGTGTTGTCGGTGTGTGTGTGTGTGTGTGTGTGTGTTGTCGGTGTGTGTGTGTGTGTTGTCGGTGTGTGTGTGTGTGTGTGTGTTGTCGGTGTGTGTGTGTGTGTGTTGTCGTGTGTGTGTGTGTGTTGTCGGTGTGTGTGTGTGTGTTGTCGGTGTGTGTGTGTGTGTGTGTTGTTGGTGTGTGTGTGTGTGTTGTCGGTGTGTTTGTGTGTGTGTGTTGTCGCTGTGTGTGTGTGTTGTCGGTGTGTGTGTGTGTGTTGTCGGTGTGTGTGTGTGTGTGTGTGTGTGTGTTGTCGGTGTGTGTGTGTGTGTTGTCGGTGTGTGTGTGTGTGTGTGTTGTCGCTGTGTGTGTGTGGGTGTTGTCGGTGTGTGTGTGTGTGTTGTGTGTGTGTGTGTTGTCGGTGTGTGTGTGTGTGTTGTCGGTGTGTGTGTGTGTATGTGTTGTCGGTGTGTGTGTGTGTGTGTGTTGTCGGTGTGTGTGTGTGTGTGTTGTCGGTGTGTGTGTGTGTGTGTTGTCGGTGTGTGTGTGTGTGTGTGTTGTCGGTATGTGTGTGTGTGTTGCTGGTGTTTGTGTGTGTGTGTTGTCGGTGTGTGTGTGTGTGTGTGTGTGTGTGTGTGTGTGTCGGTGTGTGTGTGTGTGTTGTCGGTGTGTGTGTGTGTGTGTTGTCGGGGTGTGTGTTTGTGTTGTCGGTGTGTGTGTGTGTGTTGTCGGTGTGTTTGTGTGTGTGTGTGGTCGGTGTGTGTGTGTGTGTGTTGTCGGTGTGTGTGTGTGTGTTGTGTGTGTGTGTGTTGTCGGTGTGTGTGTGTGTGTTGTCGGTGTGTGTGTGTGTGTGTGTTGTCGGTGTGTGTGTGTGTGTGTGTGTGTTGTCGGTGTGTGTGTGTGTGTGTTTGTGTTGTCGGTGTGTGTGTGTGTGTGTTGTGTGTGTGTGTGTTGTCGGTGTGTGTGTGTGTTGTCGGTGTGTGTGTGTGTGTGTTGTCGGTGTGTGCGTGTGTGTTTTGTCGGTGTGTGTGTGTGTGTTGTGTGTGTGTGTGTTGTCGGTGTGTGTGTGTGTTGTCGGTGTGTGTGTGTGTGTGTGTGTGTGTGTGTCGGTGTGTGTGTGTGTGTTGTCGGTGTGTGTGTGTGTGTGTGTTGTCGGTGTGTGTGTGTGTGTTGTCGGTGTGTGTGTGTGTGTTGTCGGTGTGTGTGTGTGTGTTGTTGGTGTGTGTGTGTGTGTTGTCGGTGTGTGTGTGTGTGTGTTGTTGGTGTGTGTGTGTGTGTTGTCGGTGTGTTTGTGTGTGTGTGTTGTCGCTGTGTGTGTGTGTGTTGTCGGTGTGTGTGTGTGTATGTGTTGTCGGTGTGTGTGTGTGTGTGTTGTCGGTGTGTGTGTGTGTGTGTTGTCGGTATGTGTGTGTGTGTTGCTGGTGTTTGTGTGTGTGTGTGTGTGTGTGTGTGTGTGTGTGTTGTCGGTGTGTGTGTGTGTGTTGTCGGTGTGTGTGTGTGTGTGTTGTCGGTGTGTGTGTGTGTGTTGTCGGTGTGTGTGTGTGTGTTGTCGGTGTGTTTGTGTGTGTGTGTGGTCGGTGTGTGTGTGTGTGTGTTGTCGGTGTGTGTGTGTTGTGTGTGTGTGTGTTGTCGGTGTGTGTTTGTTGTCGGTGTGTGTGTGTGTGTGTGTTGTCGGTGTGTGTGTGTGTGTGTGTGTTGTCGGTGTGTGTGTGTGTGTTTGTGTTGTCGGTGTGTGTGTGTGTGTGTGTGTTGTCGGTGTGTGTGTGTGTGTGTTGTCGGTGTGTGTGTGTGTGCTTGTCGGTGTGTGTGTGTGTGTTGTGTGTGTGTGTTGTCGGTGTGTGTGTGTGTGTTTGTGTTGTCGGTGTGTGTGTGTGTGTGTTGTCGGTGTGTGTGTGTTGTGTGTGTGTGTGTTGTCGGTGTGTGTGTGTGTGCATTGTCGGTGTGTGTGTGTGTGTTGTGTGTGTGTGTTGTCGGTGTGTGTGTGTGTGTTTGTGTTGTCGGTGTGTGTGTGTGTGTGTGTTGTCGGTGTGTGTGTGTTGTCGGTGTGTGTGTGTGTTGTCGGTGTGTGTGTGTGTGTTGTCGGTGTGTGTGTGTGTGTTGTCGGTGTGTGTGTGTGTTGTCGGTGTGTATGTGTGTGTGTTGTCAGTGTGTGTGTGTGTGTGTTGTCGGTGTGTGTGTGTTTATGTGTTGTCGGTGTGTGTGTGTGTGTGTGTTGTCGGTGTGTGTGTGTGTGTTGTCGGTGTGTGTGTGTGTGTTGTCGGTGTGTGTGTGTGTGTTGTCGGTGTGTGTGTGTGTGTGTTGTCGGTGTGTGTGTGTGTGTGTGTTGTCGGTGTGTGTGTGTGTGTGTGTTGTCGGTGTGTGTGTGTGTGTGTGTTGTCGGTGTGTGTGTGTTGTCGGTGTGTGTGTGTGTGTGTGTGTGTGTGTGTGTGTGTGTGTGTGTGTGTGTGTGTTGTCGGTGTGTGTGTGTGTTGTCGGTGTGTGTGTGTGTGTTGTCGGTGTGTGTGTGTGTCTGTGTTGTCGGTGTGTGTGTGTGTGTGTGTTGTCGGTGTGTGTATGTATGTGTCTGTGTTGTCGGTGTGTGTGTGTGTTTGTGTGTTGTCAGTGTGTGTGTGTGTGTGTGTGTGTTGTCGGTGTGTGTGTGTGTGTGTGTGTTGTCGGTGTGTGTGTGTGTGTGTTGTGTGTGTGTGTGTGTTGTCGGTGTGTGTGTGTGTGTTGTCGGTGTGTGTGTGTGTGTTGTCGGTGTGTGTGTGTATGTGTTGTCGGTGTGTGTGTGTGTGTTGTCGGTGTGTGTGTGTGTGTGTGTTGTCGGTGTGTGTGTGTGTGTGTGTGTTGTCTGTGTGTGTGTGTGTGTTGTCGGTGTGTGTGTGTGTGTGTGTGTGTGTGTGTGTTGTCGGTGTGTGTGTGTTGTGTGTGTGTGTGTTGTCGGTGTGTGTGTGTGTGTATTGTCGGTGTGTGTGTGTGTGTTGTGTGTGTGTGTGTTGTCGGTGTGTGTGTGTGTGTGTTGTCGGTGTGTGTGTGTGTGTTTGTGTTGTCGGTGTGTGTGTGTGTGTTGTCGGTGTGTGTGTGTGTTGTCGGTGTGTGTGTGTGTTGTCGGTGTGTGTGTGTGTGTGTTGTCGGTGTGTGTGTGTGTTGTCGGTGTGTGTGTGTGTGTTGTCGGTGTGTGTGTGTGTGTTGTCGGTGTGTGTGTGTGTTGTCGGTGTGTATGTGTGTGTGTTGTCAGTGTGTGTGTGTGTGTGTTGTCGGTGTGTGTGTGTGTGTGTTGTCGGTGTGTGTGTGTGTGTGTGTTGTCGGTGTGTGTGTGTGTGTGTGTTGTCGGTGTGTGTGTGTTGTCGGTGTGTGTGTGTGTTGTCGGTGTGTTGTCGGTGTGTGTGTGTGTGTTGTCGGTGTGTGTGTGTGTGTTGTTGGTGTGTGTGTGTGTGTGTTGTCGGTGTGTGTGTGTGTGTTGTGTGTGTGTGTGTTGTCGGTGTGTGTGTGTGTGTTCGGTTTGTGTGTGTGTGTGTTGTCGGTGTGTGTGTGTGTGTTGTCGGTGTGTGTGTGTGTGTGTTGTCGGTGTGTGTGTGTGTGTGTGTTGTCGGTGTGTGTGTGTGTGTTGTCGGTGTGTGTGTGTGTGTTGTGTGTGTGTTGTCGGTGTGTGTGTGTGTTGTCGGTGTGTGTGTGTGTGTGTGTGTTGTCGGTGTGTGTGTGTTGTCGGTGTGTGTGTGTGTGTGTTGTCAGTGTGTGTGTGTGTGTGTGTTGTCGGTGTGTGTGTGTGTGTGTGTTGTCGGTGTGTGTGTGTGTGTTGTCGGTGTTGTGTGTGTGTGTGTTGTCGGTGTGTGTGTGTGTTGTCGGTGTGTGTGTGTGTGTGTTGTCGGTGTGTGTGTGTTGTCGGTGTGTGTGTGTGTGTGTTGTCGGTGTGTGTGTGTGTGTGTGTTGTCGGTGTGTGTGTGTTGTCAGTGTGTGTGTGTGTGTGTGTTGTCGGTGTGTGTGTGTGTGTTGCTGGTGTTTGTGTGTGTGTGTGTTGTCGGTGTGTGTGTGTGTGTGTGTGTGTTGTCGGTGTGTGCGTGTGTGTTTTGTCGGTGTGTGTGTGTTGTGTGTGTGTGTGTTGTCGGTGTGTGTGTGTGTTGTCGGTGTGTGTGTGTGTGTGTGTTGTCGGTGTGTGTGTGTGTGTTGTCGGTGTGTGTGTGTGTGTGTGTTGTCGGTGTGTGTGTGTGTGTTGTCGGTGTGTGTGTGTGTGTTGTCGGTGTGTGTGTGTGTGTGTTGTTGGTGTGTGTGTGTGTGTTGTCGGTGTGTTTGTGTGTGTGTGTTGTCGCTGTGTGTGTGTGTGTTGTCGGTGTGTGTGTGTGTATGTGTTGTCGGTGTGTGTGTGTGTGTGTTGTCGGTGTGTGTGTGTGTGTGTTGTCGGTGTGTGTGTGTGTGTGTGTTGTCGGTATGTGTGTGTGTGTTGCTGGTGTTTGTGTGTGTGTGTGTGTGTGTGTGTGTGTGTGTGTTGTCGGTGTGTGTGTGTGTGTTGTCGGTGTGTGTGTGTGTGTGTTGTCGGTGTATGTGTGTGTGTTGTCGGTGTGTGTGTGTGTGTGTTGTCGGTGTGTTTGTGTGTGTGTGTGGTCGGTGTGTGTGTGTGTGTGTTGTCGGTGTGTGTGTGTTGTGTGTGTGTGTGTTGTCGGTGTGTGTTTGTTGTCGGTGTGTGTGTGTGTGTGTGTTGTCGGTGTGTGTGTGTGTGTGTGTGTTGTCGGTGTGTGTGTGTGTGTTTGTGTTGTCGGTGTGTGTGTGTGTGTGTGTGTTGTCGGTGTGTGTGTGTGTTGTCGGTGTGTGTGTGTGTGTTGTCGGTGTGTGTGTGTGTGTTGTCGGTGTGTTTGTGTGTGTGTGTGGTCGGTGTGTGTGTGTGTGTGTGTTGTCGGTGTGTGTGTGTGTGTTGTCGGTGTGTGTGTGTGTGTTCTCGGTGTGTTTGTGTGTGTGTGTTGTCGGTGTGTGTGTGTGTGTTGTCGGTGTGTGTGTGTGTTGTCGGTGTGTATGTGTGTGTGTTGTCAGTGTGTGTGTGTGTGTGTTGTCGGTGTGTGTGTGTGTGTGTGTTGTCGGTGTGTGTGTGTGTGTGTGTTGTCGGTGTGTGTGTGTGTGTGTGTTGTCGGTGTGTGTGTGTTGTCGGTGTGTGTGTGTGTTGTCGGTGTGTTGTCGGTGTGTGTGTGTGTGTTGTCGGTGTGTGTGTGTGTGTTGTTGGTGTGTGTGTGTGTGTGTTGTCGGTGTGTGTGTGTGTGTTGTGTGTGTGTGTGTTGTCGGTGTGTGTGTGTGTGTTCGGTTTGTGTGTGTGTGTGTTGTCGGTGTGTGTGTGTGTGTTGTCGGTGTGTGTGTGTGTGTGTTGTCGGTGTGTGTGTGTGTGTGTGTTGTCGGTGTGTGTGTGTGTGTTGTCGGTGTGTGTGTGTGTGTTGTGTGTGTGTTGTCGGTGTGTGTGTGTGTTGTCGGTGTGTGTGTGTGTGTGTGTGTTGTCGGTGTGTGTGTGTTGTCGGTGTGTGTGTGTGTGTGTTGTCAGTGTGTGTGTGTGTGTGTGTTGTCGGTGTGTGTGTGTGTGTGTGTTGTCGGTGTGTGTGTGTGTGTTGTCGGTGTTGTGTGTGTGTGTGTTGTCGGTGTGTGTGTGTGTTGTCGGTGTGTGTGTGTGTGTGTTGTCGGTGTGTGTGTGTTGTCGGTGTGTGTGTGTGTGTGTTGTCGGTGTGTGTGTGTGTGTGTGTTGTCGGTGTGTGTGTGTTGTCAGTGTGTGTGTGTGTGTGTGTTGTCGGTGTGTGTGTGTGTGTTGCTGGTGTTTGTGTGTGTGTGTGTTGTCGGTGTGTGTGTGTGTGTGTGTGTGTTGTCGGTGTGTGCGTGTGTGTTTTGTCGGTGTGTGTGTGTTGTGTGTGTGTGTGTTGTCGGTGTGTGTGTGTGTTGTCGGTGTGTGTGTGTGTGTGTGTGTTGTCGGTGTGTGTGTGTGTGTTGTCGGTGTGTGTGTGTGTGTGTGTTGTCGGTGTGTGTGTGTGTGTTGTCGGTGTGTGTGTGTGTGTTGTCGGTGTGTGTGTGTGTGTGTTGTTGGTGTGTGTGTGTGTGTTGTCGGTGTGTTTGTGTGTGTGTGTTGTCGCTGTGTGTGTGTGTGTTGTCGGTGTGTGTGTGTGTATGTGTTGTCGGTGTGTGTGTGTGTGTGTTGTCGGTGTGTGTGTGTGTGTGTTGTCGGTGTGTGTGTGTGTGTGTGTTGTCGGTATGTGTGTGTGTGTTGCTGGTGTTTGTGTGTGTGTGTGTGTGTGTGTGTGTGTGTGTGTGTTGTCGGTGTGTGTGTGTGTGTTGTCGGTGTGTGTGTGTGTGTGTTGTCGGTGTGTGTGTGTTGTGTGTGTGTGTGTTGTCGGTGTGTGTGTGTGTGTTGTGTGTGTGTGTGTTGTCGGTGTGTGTGTGTGTGTTGTCGGTGTGTGTGTGTGTGTGTGTTGTCGGTGTGTGTGTGTGTGTGTTGTCGGTGTGTGTGTGTGTGTGTTTGTGTTGTCGGTGTGTGTGTGTGTGTGTGTTGTGTGTGTGTGTGTTGTCGGTGTGTGTGTGTGTTGTCGGTGTGTGTGTGTGTGTGTTGTCGGTGTGTGTGTGTGTGTGTTGTCGGTGTGTGTGTGTGTGTGTTGTCGGTGTGTGTGTGTGTTGTCGGTGGGTGTGTGTTGTCGGTGTGTGTGTGTGTGTTGTCGGTGTGTGTGTGTGTGTTGTCGGTGTGTGTGTGTGTGTTGTCGGTGTGTATGTGTGTGTGTTGTCAGTGTGTGTGTGTGTGTGTTGTCGGTGTGTGTGTGTTTATGTGTTGTCGGTGTGTGTGTGTGTGTTGTCGGTGTGTGTGTGTGTTGTCGGTGTGTGTGTGTGTGTGTTGTCGGTTTGTGTGTGTGTGTGTGTGTGTTGTCGGTGCGTGTGTGTTGTCGGTGTGTGTGTGTGTGTGTTGTCGGTGTGTGTGTGTGTGTTGTCGGTGTGTGTGTGTGTGTGTGTGTGTGTGTGTGTGTGTGTGTGTGTGTGTTGCCGGTGTGTGTGTGTGTGTGTTGTCGGTGTGTGTGTGTGTGTGTGTGTTGTCGGTGTGTGTGTGTTGTCGGTGTGTGTGTGTGTGTGTTGTCGGTGTGTGTGTGTTGTCGGTGTGTGTGTGTGTGTGTGTGTGTGTGTTGTCGGTGTGTGTGTGTGTGTGTTGTCGGTGTATGTGTGTGTGTTGTCGGTGTGTGTGTGTGTGTGTTGTCGGTGTGTGTGTGTGTTGTCGGTGTGTGTGTGTGTGTTGTCGGTGTGTGTGTGTGTGTTGTCGGTGTGTGTGTGTGTTGTCGGTGTGTATGTGTGTGTGTTGTCAGTGTGTGTGTGTGTGTGTTGTCGGTGTGTGTGTGTGTGTGTGTTGTCGGTGTGTGTGTGTGTGTGTGTTGTCGGTGTGTGTGTGTGTGTGTGTTGTCGGTGTGTGTGTGTTGTCGGTGTGTGTGTGTGTTGTCGGTGTGTTGTCGGTGTGTGTGTGTGTGTTGTCGGTGTGTGTGTGTGTGTTGTTGGTGTGTGTGTGTGTGTGTTGTCGGTGTGTGTGTGTGTGTTGTGTGTGTGTGTGTTGTCGGTGTGTGTGTGTGTGTTCGGTTTGTGTGTGTGTGTGTTGTCGGTGTGTGTGTGTGTGTTGTCGGTGTGTGTGTGTGTGTGTTGTCGGTGTGTGTGTGTGTGTGTGTTGTCGGTGTGTGTGTGTGTGTTGTCGGTGTGTGTGTGTGTGTTGTGTGTGTGTTGTCGGTGTGTGTGTGTGTTGTCGGTGTGTGTGTGTGTGTGTGTGTTGTCGGTGTGTGTGTGTTGTCGGTGTGTGTGTGTGTGTGTTGTCAGTGTGTGTGTGTGTGTGTGTTGTCGGTGTGTGTGTGTGTGTGTGTTGTCGGTGTGTGTGTGTGTGTTGTCGGTGTTGTGTGTGTGTGTGTTGTCGGTGTGTGTGTGTGTTGTCGGTGTGTGTGTGTGTGTGTTGTCGGTGTGTGTGTGTTGTCGGTGTGTGTGTGTGTGTGTTGTCGGTGTGTGTGTGTGTGTGTGTTGTCGGTGTGTGTGTGTTGTCAGTGTGTGTGTGTGTGTGTGTTGTCGGTGTGTGTGTGTGTGTTGCTGGTGTTTGTGTGTGTGTGTGTTGTCGGTGTGTGTGTGTGTGTGTGTGTGTTGTCGGTGTGTGCGTGTGTGTTTTGTCGGTGTGTGTGTGTTGTGTGTGTGTGTGTTGTCGGTGTGTGTGTGTGTTGTCGGTGTGTGTGTGTGTGTGTGTTGTCGGTGTGTGTGTGTGTGTTGTCGGTGTGTGTGTGTGTGTTGTCGGTGTGTGTGTGTGTGTTGTCGGTGTGTGTGTGTGTGTGTTGTTGGTGTGTGTGTGTGTGTTGTCGGTGTGTTTGTGTGTGTGTGTTGTCGCTGTGTGTGTGTGTGTTGTCGGTGTGTGTGTGTGTATGTGTTGTCGGTGTGTGTGTGTGTGTGTTGTCGGTGTGTGTGTGTGTGTGTTGTCGGTGTGTGTGTGTGTGTGTGTTGTCGGTATGTGTGTGTGTGTTGCTGGTGTTTGTGTGTGTGTGTGTGTGTGTGTGTGTGTGTGTGTGTTGTCGGTGTGTGTGTGTGTGTTGTCGGTGTGTGTGTGTGTGTGTTGTCGGTGTATGTGTGTGTGTTGTCGGTGTGTGTGTGTGTGTGTTGTCGGTGTGTTTGTGTGTGTGTGTGGTCGGTGTGTGTGTGTGTGTGTTGTCGGTGTGTGTGTGTTGTGTGTGTGTGTGTTGTCGGTGTGTGTGTGTGTGTTGTGTGTGTGTGTGTTGTCGGTGTGTGTGTGTGTGTTGTCGGTGTGTGTGTGTGTGTGTGTTGTCGGTGTGTGTGTGTGTGTGTTGTCGGTGTGTGTGTGTGTGTGTTTGTGTTGTCGGTGTGTGTGTGTGTGTGTGTTGTGTGTGTGTGTGTTGTCGGTGTGTGTGTGTGTTGTCGGTGTGTGTGTGTGTGTGTTGTCGGTGTGTGTGTGTGTGTGTTGTCGGTGTGTGTGTGTGTGTGTTGTCGGTGTGTGTGTGTGTTGTCGGTGGGTGTGTGTTGTCGGTGTGTGTGTGTGTGTTGTCGGTGTGTGTGTGTGTGTTGTCGGTGTGTGTGTGTGTGTTGTCGGTGTGTATGTGTGTGTGTTGTCAGTGTGTGTGTGTGTGTGTTGTCGGTGTGTGTGTGTTTATGTGTTGTCGGTGTGTGTGTGTGTGTTGTCGGTGTGTGTGTGTGTTGTCGGTGTGTGTGTGTGTGTGTTGTCGGTTTGTGTGTGTGTGTGTGTGTGTTGTCGGTGCGTGTGTGTTGTCGGTGTGTGTGTGTGTGTGTTGTCGGTGTGTGTGTGTGTGTTGTCGGTGTGTGTGTGTGTGTGTGTGTGTGTGTGTGTGTGTGTGTGTGTGTGTTGCCGGTGTGTGTGTGTGTGTGTTGTCGGTGTGTGTGTGTGTGTGTGTGTTGTCGGTGTGTGTGTGTTGTCGGTGTGTGTGTGTGTGTGTTGTCGGTGTGTGTGTGTTGTCGGTGTGTGTGTGTGTGTGTGTGTGTGTGTTGTCGGTGTGTGTGTGTGTGTGTTGTCGGTGTATGTGTGTGTGTTGTCGGTGTGTGTGTGTGTGTGTTGTCGGTGTGTGTGTGTGTTGTCGGTGTGTGTGTGTGTGTTGTCGGTGTGTGTGTGTGTGTTGTCGGTGTGTGTGTGTGTTGTCGGTGTGTATGTGTGTGTGTTGTCAGTGTGTGTGTGTGTGTGTTGTCGGTGTGTGTGTGTGTGTGTGTTGTCGGTGTGTGTGTGTGTGTGTGTTGTCGGTGTGTGTGTGTGTGTGTGTTGTCGGTGTGTGTGTGTTGTCGGTGTGTGTGTGTGTTGTCGGTGTGTTGTCGGTGTGTGTGTGTGTGTTGTCGGTGTGTGTGTGTGTGTTGTTGGTGTGTGTGTGTGTGTGTTGTCGGTGTGTGTGTGTGTGTTGTGTGTGTGTGTGTTGTCGGTGTGTGTGTGTGTGTTCGGTTTGTGTGTGTGTGTGTTGTCGGTGTGTGTGTGTGTGTTGTCGGTGTGTGTGTGTGTGTGTTGTCGGTGTGTGTGTGTGTGTGTGTTGTCGGTGTGTGTGTGTGTGTTGTCGGTGTGTGTGTGTGTGTTGTGTGTGTGTTGTCGGTGTGTGTGTGTGTTGTCGGTGTGTGTGTGTGTGTGTGTGTTGTCGGTGTGTGTGTGTTGTCGGTGTGTGTGTGTGTGTGTTGTCAGTGTGTGTGTGTGTGTGTGTTGTCGGTGTGTGTGTGTGTGTGTGTTGTCGGTGTGTGTGTGTGTGTTGTCGGTGTTGTGTGTGTGTGTGTTGTCGGTGTGTGTGTGTGTTGTCGGTGTGTGTGTGTGTGTGTTGTCGGTGTGTGTGTGTTGTCGGTGTGTGTGTGTGTGTGTTGTCGGTGTGTGTGTGTGTGTGTGTTGTCGGTGTGTGTGTGTTGTCAGTGTGTGTGTGTGTGTGTGTTGTCGGTGTGTGTGTGTGTGTTGCTGGTGTTTGTGTGTGTGTGTGTTGTCGGTGTGTGTGTGTGTGTGTGTGTGTTGTCGGTGTGTGCGTGTGTGTTTTGTCGGTGTGTGTGTGTTGTGTGTGTGTGTGTTGTCGGTGTGTGTGTGTGTTGTCGGTGTGTGTGTGTGTGTGTGTTGTCGGTGTGTGTGTGTGTGTTGTCGGTGTGTGTGTGTGTGTGTGTTGTCGGTGTGTGTGTGTGTGTTGTCGGTGTGTGTGTGTGTGTTGTCGGTGTGTGTGTGTGTGTGTTGTTGGTGTGTGTGTGTGTGTTGTCGGTGTGTTTGTGTGTGTGTGTTGTCGCTGTGTGTGTGTGTGTTGTCGGTGTGTGTGTGTGTATGTGTTGTCGGTGTGTGTGTGTGTGTGTTGTCGGTGTGTGTGTGTGTGTGTTGTCGGTGTGTGTGTGTGTGTGTGTTGTCGGTATGTGTGTGTGTGTTGCTGGTGTTTGTGTGTGTGTGTGTGTGTGTGTGTGTGTGTGTGTTGTCGGTGTGTGTGTGTGTGTTGTCGGTGTGTGTGTGTGTGTGTTGTCGGTGTATGTGTGTGTGTTGTCGGTGTGTGTGTGTGTGTGTTGTCGGTGTGTTTGTGTGTGTGTGTGGTCGGTGTGTGTGTGTGTGTGTTGTCGGTGTGTGTGTGTTGTGTGTGTGTGTGTTGTCGGTGTGTGTTTGTTGTCGGTGTGTGTGTGTGTGTGTGTTGTCGGTGTGTGTGTGTGTGTGTGTGTTGTCGGTGTGTGTGTGTGTGTTTGTGTTGTCGGTGTGTGTGTGTGTGTGTGTGTTGTCGGTGTGTGTGTGTGTTGTCGGTGTGTGTGTGTGTGTTGTCGGTGTGTGTGTGTGTGTTGTCGGTGTGTTTGTGTGTGTGTGTGGTCGGTGTGTGTGTGTGTGTGTGTTGTCGGTGTGTGTGTGTGTGTTGTCGGTGTGTGTGTGTGTGTTCTCGGTGTGTTTGTGTGTGTGTGTTGTCGGTGTGTGTGTGTGTGTTGTCGGTGTGTGTGTGTGTTGTCGGTGTGTATGTGTGTGTGTTGTCAGTGTGTGTGTGTGTGTGTTGTCGGTGTGTGTGTGTGTGTGTGTTGTCGGTGTGTGTGTGTGTGTGTGTTGTCGGTGTGTGTGTGTGTGTGTGTTGTCGGTGTGTGTGTGTTGTCGGTGTGTGTGTGTGTTGTCGGTGTGTTGTCGGTGTGTGTGTGTGTGTTGTCGGTGTGTGTGTGTGTGTTGTTGGTGTGTGTGTGTGTGTGTTGTCGGTGTGTGTGTGTGTGTTGTGTGTGTGTGTGTTGTCGGTGTGTGTGTGTGTGTTCGGTTTGTGTGTGTGTGTGTTGTCGGTGTGTGTGTGTGTGTTGTCGGTGTGTGTGTGTGTGTGTTGTCGGTGTGTGTGTGTGTGTGTGTTGTCGGTGTGTGTGTGTGTGTTGTCGGTGTGTGTGTGTGTGTTGTGTGTGTGTTGTCGGTGTGTGTGTGTGTTGTCGGTGTGTGTGTGTGTGTGTGTGTTGTCGGTGTGTGTGTGTTGTCGGTGTGTGTGTGTGTGTGTTGTCAGTGTGTGTGTGTGTGTGTGTTGTCGGTGTGTGTGTGTGTGTGTGTTGTCGGTGTGTGTGTGTGTGTTGTCGGTGTTGTGTGTGTGTGTGTTGTCGGTGTGTGTGTGTGTTGTCGGTGTGTGTGTGTGTGTGTTGTCGGTGTGTGTGTGTTGTCGGTGTGTGTGTGTGTGTGTTGTCGGTGTGTGTGTGTGTGTGTGTTGTCGGTGTGTGTGTGTTGTCAGTGTGTGTGTGTGTGTGTGTTGTCGGTGTGTGTGTGTGTGTTGCTGGTGTTTGTGTGTGTGTGTGTTGTCGGTGTGTGT